>NC_087069.1:11858029-11965529 GCF_963678635.1 Symsagittifera roscoffensis
TGTCGTAAGTAAAATTTTGCTAATTATGACAGACGCACGCGAAAAAACCCGAAGGCGGAAGCTTTGGAGTGGCATGTGAAAAGAATGTGAAAAGAATGCCCAATTCAAAAGAAAAACCTTCATTTTCAAGCCCGTTCTTTTTGCTATTCATTCCTCGAAGAATTTTTTTTGTCAGCGCTGATGTAGAAAAGATGATCATTTGCCAATTTTATCATCAGAAAAATTTTTATTTGAAATTATAAACTATTAAAAGATATTATTTTTTACTTGGTTACATTTTCATAGTTTGGATTTTCTAGTAAAAAAATCTACAATTACGTTATTCAACTAAGCAAAAATACCGTTTTATAAAAATAACCAGATTTATATTTTTTATTTGAAAACAGTAAAAATATAAACTTTCAGAAAATGTTAATCGTTTTTAACGCATGCTGATATATTTTTTGAAGGAAGATTTTTATTGCGTGATCTATATCAGAGTTTATGTCACGGACAATTAAAGTCTTCTCGAATTAGGTCACGTCTCATTGAGCATGAACAATCAGTCTGCTCTAAATTTTATCTTTCTTCTTACCATGATCCTTACCAACACTATGCCACTTTTTAGTAGCATGTATCAAACCGAAACAAAATCAAGTGGCAAAAAAACAGCAAACGTAAATATTATCATGATGAAAAAGTAAATTTCGATTCGAACATAAAGAAATTACCTAATTAGTAGTATATTGATGCAATTTATGGCGCTATACATCAAAACTGGCGTATTTGGTGTTCTTTCAAGATGGCATTTTATTATTGTTATGCGTTAAGTAAATTATAACCGAGACTGCTCGCTTCTTGGAAACGGATTAATTATCCTTAAATTTTGAGATGTGACCGGCTAGTGCAATAATTTTGTTAATAACTTCTATAAAAAAAGCTTGTATTGCAGCAATTTTGTTCCATTCCAGAATAAATTATTATGTTTGCTAGATCATCGCCTGCTTTTTGTTTGATTCCTGTAATTTTACCCTCGTTATATCCCCACTTTTAACAAATGGTAAAATTTACCTTAACTTTTAAACCGAACCAGTTAATTGCCTGTTGGGCAATGTATCGGGTTGGATATCGTGGCGCAGAACAAGCGGTTGGCCGTAAATTTGGAAAACTGTAAAAATAAACATGTTCCAGACATTACTGAAGGGCTGTCGTTTTTGTCAATCAATCAAACTGCAGTATTGTTACAAGTCACTAGAATTGAACTGTTTAATTAAACTTGAAAGTTAGCACCAGTTGGTACCAATTTTGAAATCGGCAGGTAAGTTTCCATTTTGTATCAGATTCATAAAACTGGAGTTTCTAGAGCAAAAAATTCGTATATTGTGCTTAACTCGTCAAAATTTTTGCGAATTGTAATTAATTTTCAAATCTTTTTTTCTACGCAGTAGTGGCGTCAAAATACACTTATTTTTTAGGACAAAATCTTACAAAAAATCCTACAACCTCAACTTTGGCTTTTTATAACCATATATTTGCCGACGCCGTGAAATCATTGTCAAAATAGGGACTTCATAACTTTTGAGGTGACGCAGACTGTGCAACTGCCCTGGTGCTGTTAACTTAAAAGACACAGGTAAAAGCTATTTTTAATCAGAAGTTTAGTCTGACAAATATGAAAAATTAAAAATCGGAGGACTGAAAATATGGTAGGTACTATCCAAATTCACTGGCCGCCGAAAGTTTGTTGTGACAGTTGACCGGCAAATAAGATGACAGCCGTTAAGACGACAGCAGTTTTTGATGGGACTTTAAGACGACGCTGCATTCAATTCTCCACGTTGTGATTCTGAAAAGTTTAATCAAACAACTTAAAACTGAACGATTCATTTTACAAATAATAACGCTTATTTGTCGTCTTACTGACTTGTCGTCTTACGGCCAGTCTTATTATTTACTAGCGCCGTTGTGGGCACCCATTTAATCAATTAATTCAAGACACATGATATACTCAGCTCTATTTAACACAAAAAGTAGGATTAGTATCCAAGTTACAGTTTTTGTCGGATGACCAAATCTTTTTTTTTGACTTTCAACTCATCCAATAATTGGTTGATCATCTCAACCTCCTTCGTGTTTAACTCAAGCTTGATCCCTTTTTCCGTTATTATAAACGCTACTTCATTTTCATCCTTGATAGATAACTAATCGTGAGGCGACAAGTCGTAACAGACGAAAACTCGTAATAGTAGAATAATCGGAGAACACTGATTCATGCGCAGTATTACTCTCGTGCCGATGTAAGCGCAGCTGAGCAAGCGTATTCTACTTGCCAATGCCTTATTACGAAATGTGGCCTGCTGTTACGAATTGTCGCCCTGCCATAACAATACGTTTAGTGGCAATTTTGGGTTTATCTTTCGAGTTTGTTGCGAGTTATCACACATTGAGATTTGTTGCATTTTGCGATTCATCGTATTTTGCGAGTCATCGCACTTTGCGAGTCATCGTATTTTTTTCGCGAGTCATCGCAACTGCGAGTCATCGCAACAAAAGTCTATTTTGCGACTATTTTGCGACTATTTTGCGAGTCATCGCAACAAAAATTTTCGGCCTGTTTCTCAAACTTCTCCTTTCTCGCAATTTTTTGAAATTTGAAAATTTTGATTTCAAAAAGGCGCTAAAATAATCGGAAAAAACTAATGTTACTCGAGTTAACTAAGTTTGAACGTTCTAAAATAGTTATTGTAAGCTTTTAAGCATTAAAACAAGCTTTTGTAATGCCTTGCGAATAAATCATCGCTTTATTCGCTCGAAGTAAGACGAAAAACCAAAAATTTCAAACCGGTTTTTCTCATCACTTGGAAATTCCTGTTGATGTTTCTTTATGTCGTTTGAATCACGTCTGTATGGGCATTAATAAGATATATCACGCAACTCTCTCCGACTATTAACAGCTGAGTTTGCGTGGAAAACAAAACAGAAAAAAGTAAAATACAACCGAATACAAAGTTCCTCCCCATTTTTCAAATAGTTGGATCAAAAATGTGCATAAACTAGTGAAAACCCTTAGCGCATTTCACTAAATGCAAAACCGAAAAATCAAGTTGGTTGACTTTAAAAAAATTCTACATTATTTCGATAGCTTTTGGATAAAAGTTTGTTTAAAACGCATAGTTACTGGCTAAATTATTTCACACTTATGTACTTACTTACGTCTTTGCGAGAAGCAAAACTATGCGTTTTAAATGATTTTTATATTTTTGAAAATGTTCAAAAAGATGTTGTCTTATTGTTTTTGTTGCCAAAACTTTTAAATATTAATTAAAAACTAAATTTTCTAATGCTTGATGTGTTGAGGTCTGTAAAACCACCAAAATTGCAGTTTTCTTGCATTTAAATTATGCGAATGGATTTTTATTGGTTTCTGAAAAAATTTCCAAGCTTCCAGACAGTACTTCCACTTCCTCATTTTGTAGAAAAAAGATTTGTTGCAGTTTTGTGCGACTAGAGAAAAAATTGAAAACTGATTCCAACATTGGTGCTTTTTTATAATCATCTTTGCAAACTGATTTTGGAAAAAAATGGAGACTCGTTTAACAGAATAAAGCAGTTCAGATGAATAATTTGAACTAAAAATTTTCTCCCGTTTGGAACTTTAGAAAATTTTGGAAAGATTTGGCAATCGTATTTGAAAAGGTGATCTACTGTTTACAATTTCTACGTTTTAGTCCACTTAATTTTTTTTTGCTCCAATCACTCTCGAAAAAAGAGGGAAAACTTTAGGGGTTGTTTTCGTTGAACAAATTTACACAATTAGCAAAAAAGTTATAGGGGGTCATAGATGGTAACATATGAACACCTTTGCAAAAAATTCAAAAAACTTGTTCAGTGTTGAGAAAATCCTGTCTAAGTTGTTTTTTTTTTCAGGTCTTTTACCCTCACACGGTGACTGAATATCCAAGTGATCCAATATTTATTTTCTTTTTTCTTTCACCTTTTTTTTCTTTTTATACAATCCTTTTGCAGCTGCTGGTACTCGTTTCTCACATCGTATATACCTATTTATTTGCCTTAACTAACAAAAAAATTTGAAAAAACTTTGATTTGTTAAAAAGAATTATTATTCTGTTTTTGTCAAACTTGATAAAATCATCGCGCAATCGCAACTTTCAGTACTTATTGTATCACAACCATATATCTATTTGTCAAACGTCATTTCTTAATCAAAAGTAGTCAGTTCTCCCAAAGCACTAAAGAGGCCCCAATTTGCCTTAGACTTTAAAAAAAGTCCGTGATAAGACTCATTTTGACGGTTTTGAAAAAAACGTTGTGTTTAATTTTTTTAACAACCATCAGCGGGTTATTTCGAAAATGTATTGGTTTCAAAAAGCGCCTTCGGAACAATTTATGTCGATCGACCAAAAATGGTTGTTAAAATTTAGCACCAAAGTGGGAGGTTTAGGATGATCATAAGGTGGAGCCCTGAGAGAAAAAAAATGAAAAAGTGTTTGCTTTATTCTACTTTTTTTAAGTAAATCTTATCATTTGTTTACAAATTTTGACAATTTTGACATTTAATTTATTTTTTTAATGATAATTGTGGTATTGGAATTCGATACTCATTTTGAATGACATTTGTTTCAACCAACCCCATAGTTAATAAGTTGTACGCCATTCAAAAAATCTACTTATTTTTTTGTGATAACATCTGTGTTAGTTCATAGCAAAATCGGATCCTGGTAAAAACCTCACAATTGCTGAAGGGAGTCTCGATACAAAAATAAAAATCGCATATGCTTAAGCATTTATTGCGCTAAAAGTTTGTATTTTTTAATAGATAATTTAGTTAGGAAACTACTTATCAAAGTACAAATTCAGTTTAAAAATATTATGATTTGGTGCGAGGAAAAACACACTTTTAGTAATTTTAAATCTCAAGGCTTAATTCAATTCCCAGTTGGAATTGAACTAAATGGACTTAGAAAATTGAGCATAGTCGCGACGTGTTCTTCCATATTTCAGCATTATTACCAAAATTGTGCCGTAATTACAGGAAATGGCCATTTGATCGCCGTTTTCTGTTTTGCAGTGTTGGGCACTTAGAAAAATTTGACAATATTAGACGAGGATACAATTCGGTTCGAATTAGGTTTTCTTTCAGTATTGTAATTCAAAGGATTCGTGATTATAGTGTCTCAAAACCCCAATTATACCACACGACTCTTTTGCAAAAAAAAATTGAATGGTTAGTTGTTAGTTACTTCTGTTTGTTCACCGTTTGAAGCCCCCAAAAAGGGAGAAAGGGGGATGGTTTTTTAAAGGATGAGTAGATCAGGGGCGAATATAGAGTGTATGTGGGTACTTGGGGGGAGTTCTGTTTTTCTTTTTCTTCACTGTTTCTTGGTTTTTTTAAATTACCTGTAGCTATCAAAAATAGTTTCGGACTAAGGAATCCAAATGAAAATTTGTTATAGTTCCCTAATATCACTATTTTTTAAAAATTAATTTTTGAATATTGTCGCCTTTTCAAACAAATTGTCCACTATTTGTAAATTAATTATTATGCCCAAGGTATAAATGGTGCGAAAGAAGAGGATATTTTTTTTAGCGTAGTGACTTTTCGAAACCTGCACTCTGTTCTCTGCTTGTTCCTTCTTTTGAAGAATTTACCGAACGCTAGTTTGCTAGATGTGTTTTGTTTAATTTTTTAAAGCCATTTTAATGCTTTTTTTGTTTTATTTACAGCGATCAAAATGTGTTAGCTTGGATAACCTTTTGCGCTACTAATTTATGCGCGCTTTAGATATATTGGTCTATTATACTCAACGCATATAAGCCTAATTAATCCGCACTTAGACAAGCACTTTTTTGGAATTGTTGCTACATAATTGATCTCAAGGCTTCCCTTCATGACTAAAATTATGTCTCTTACTATTTGAGTCTGATTTTGGGTTAGGGGACAGGTTTCTCGAAATTTTGAAGGGATCACTTGAGAACAGTGGACATCATGATAATAAGATCCTAAATTACCAATAGGAGGAAATGATTTATCAAAGGTGACAGGTTTTCACACAATGATTTTCGTATAATTTCAACAAAATTGCGTAATTATTTTCTAATTGATTCAATCCAAAAAATTTTGATCATTTTTTGTGCTACGAAGTGTACAAAATGAATTCGACTAGTATAGTCCTAAAAATAGGATGCATTCAGGGGTTGAAATTGCTTTGCAATTCAGAAGAATGTCCCTTTTGTTGCATTGCTATGATAAAAAATAAGAGATGTAACAGTCAGCTTACAAAGTTAAACAAGGATAGCCGGTTAATATGCAGGTAGCACAATATGTTCCGACCAATTTCATAAAAAAATAAGATTTTTCATCAAAATAGTTTCGTTTTTAATGGGTTGTGTGATTCGAAAATTTTTTGTTTGCGTAGAGAATTAATGATAATTTTGGCCCGAGCGACAAAATTTGATTTAAAAAAACTAATGCCAAACAAAAAAGTGAAAAAAGTAACTTTAAATTTTTCTAATTTTTATTTTTTATGCAGTAATTTTGATGATAAAAAAATCAAGTTTTGAGAGCCTTAAGTTAAAAAAAAATAATTTCCATTAAACGAATTTCATCGATGGCGTTTTACGCTCGAAATTAAGCTAAAAGTCAAAATTTTCAAATCAGTTTTTTACAACTCTAGAGTAAATTTTAAAGATATTTATTATGTGGTTCGATTCACGACAAAAAGGGCTTAAAATAATTTAACACTCAACCCAGTCCGGTGATTATTTGTGTTACCCCATTTTGCATGGAAAAAAAAGAAAAAAAAGAGAAGAAAAAAAAACTAAAACTCACCTAAAGACAAAATCCATAAAAGAAGCATGATCCACTACATTTGTCTTTAAAAGAGTAAGAAAAAAAATTTAATATTTTTTTTAAAAATTTTTATACATTATTTTAAATTTTTTTTTTTATAATAAAAAAAAAACATTTATAAAAATAACATCGAAACTAGTATTTTTATGATAAAATTAAGCGTTTTATCCTAAAATTTTTAAAACATAAATTTAGTTTCCTCAATATTTTCTTTTTGTTATGACAATCATTTTTCGCACGAAATTTGATTAAACCTCTTAGAATCTAATCCAGTTTTTCTCGATACTGTAACAATTTTTTGAAAGTTTTAATAAACCTTTCGAATCACGACTGAAAGGGTTTCAATATGTTATATCACTAGGCCCATTCCAATGATTATTTTTGTAACCTCATTTTGCGTTGAAAACAGAAAAAAAAAGAAAAAGAAAAGTAGAGAAGTAACTAAAACAAACCCGAATACAAAGTTACCGCTCATCCTCAATAGTCGAAATAACTATGTTATAATAAGGCGCAGCATCTGTACTTCATATATTTTTTCATTTTTAAACAAACACATTGAAGAAACATTGAAAAAATAATTTTGAATCAGCACTGGGAGTTTATTTTTGTGTCAGCGATCTTGCAGCGAGTAATCAACGAAGATCCATCAAAAACAACAAGTTTCAAACTAGATCAAGAAATACGGAAGAAAAGTTAAATTATATTTTTTGCGACTCGATGCGTCGTAATGATGGTTGACCAAAACAAAAGATTAAGTAAAGATGAATGGGAATGCATTGTATCGAAAACGTATTTTCGATATTTGGATTTTCGAGATCACGTGATTTTTTTGCGAAAAAATGTTGATTCAAAAAGATTTGTTTAATGAATACATCCTTAAAACACACTCTTTCTAAACGCGGGAACATCTAGATGGGAAATTTCAAATGGCATCTCCCTCATATTTATAGGTTGAGATACCTACTCTTCCGATGTACCGATGTAACTGGGTTAAACAACTCATCAAATGGAATATTTTGAAAGCAATTCTGCTTGGGAAAAATCTTTTTGCTCAAAACATTCCACTTAAAAAAAACTTAGTATAACTTCATTTACTTCGATTCCCTGGTATTTGTTTTGAAAGACGAAAATCTGTATTCATCAAAGTTTTTGGCAGGATTCACCTAAAACTCATTAGTTTACTTGCATCTTGTGCTCATAGATGAATCATACAATAAAAGTGGTAAATGGCTCTGCAGAGTAAATGATTTATTTTTGCAAGATTCATGAGCTATTTTGAACTAAAACTTTGAACTAAACTGCAACTCGAGATATTTTTCATGATTGTTTTAAATCGTCCGATTGCTTTCTAATTTCTTTTAAATTTTTTTGAAAAGAATAATTATTGAAATTTTCAAAAAAAAATGGAAAGTTTTTTGAACTTTTTTTTTGATTTTCTCTTTTTTTTAACTATCACCCCACACACTATATAGAATACAAAAAGAACATACTTTTCATTTGGTAGATTCATAAATAGAACAAAGAGCATGGTTTAGCTCAATCTAGAACAATTTCTAACACGGATCAAATCTCCGCTTACGCGTTAACAGCACGAAATATATCGCGCGCTAATTGTCCCAAAATGTCCACATTGGCAGTCTTTAAACTCCCATAGTTTTTCACAAAAAGATCACAGGTGAAAATATATTTGAAATTGAGCACATGAAAACAATACTTTTAGAATGCTTTTTAAAAATTCCATCAAAAATTGTTAGTTAAAAGGCGAAAGTTGTCTGGAAAAAAAACTAGCCGAGTCCGTCACCTGCTACAAAAGTCGGAACAATAAAACAATAATTAGGAGCTCAAATTCTGCGAAACTTAAGATGCGCTTCAAAGGAAATTGTGTTTTGAATATATCAATTTCTCAATTCAACTCTTCCTTGAAGTACAATCTTTAACACAATAAGCAAAGTACTATCAATTTTTCGATAACTAATCAAATTAATTGTTTTGTAAAGTTGCTGATATTTTGTCGATTATCTCAGTAATTTCGAAAAGCTTATCAAGTTTCTCAACCTTTTTTTGGTTAACCCAATCGATTTTTGATTTTTTTTCTTGCTTCAGTATTTCATTGAAAAATACCATTGACGTTTGTTAAGCATCATTTGATTTTTAATCCCAAGGTTTTTCTCATGAAACGTCTTGCTTTTTTGCACCCTAAAAATGGACCTTGAAGTGCTGAACTGAAATTTTAGTGAGCTAAAATCTACTTGGTCAATAGGGTTGTTCTAAATATACATTTTTGGTGAATCAAGAAATGGAGAAAAGCGAAACTTAGAAACTTTTTCATAAATTACCCCCGCCCTATCTAGTTAATAACTTCCTACCCGATAGAAGATCAATTAAATTGTTAATCACTAACATAGCTATCTGCAGCCAGCATTTTTGGGCTATTTTTTCCTTCTCAATTCGCAATTTTGACCCCGAGGCTTAAATCGACATCTACAGAGAAATTTTCATTGTTCTATTTCTTTATCTATAAAAATTTCACTCTCAATTTCATGTTTTTTTTTCAATGGTCGCTTAGAAATCTGTTCAGTATATTTTCAAAGTTCGGCAAGCGAGTGTTTCTTGCGTCATTGAACAATCAGGCGCAAATATGGTTCATAAAAAAGTTCTGTTTATCAAATTTTATCTAACTGATTTGACCCGTTTTTGTTCTTATATGTGTTAATACTTTAATCTCAGAATTTTATTAAAACAGGTATGTGCAGAAAAAATATCGATAACAGTTCAGATTATCAACTATCTGGTTTCTTTTTTGAACACATTTATTATTGAAATGCTGTCTCTAAAAATTGAATTAGACTCTGGTGATTTTTTCCGATTAATTACACATCTTTTCACTCAGGTTTTTTGTTCCTATAAAACACATTATAGTAGCTTTTAAAGGAAGGCAAGCCTTCCATAAAGGTACAATGAAACAAACTGTTAGTTAAATTAGGTTAAAAATATGACAAATTTGTCTGTGACAAGACAGGTGGAAACTTTCTTCTTCTTGATTAGTCTTTTGATTACATGCACAAACACGGGCGGGCAAAATTTCAAGTCGCATCAATAACTGTCACATTTAGAATGTCTGGACTCTTTCAGATCCGGATAATTAGCCGAAAGTTCAGACCTTCAATCTAAAATACTGCACCATAATCCTAGCTTTGTTCAAATTACTTAAAATAAAGATTCTGCCTTCACGTGAAAACAGCCCAAAATTTGAAAAATAGGATGTACTTTTTTTCAAAATATGCCAAACTTTTTTCTCGGAATAACCTCTGGAAAAATTTCTCAATTATCTTTTGCAATACAAGACAGAGAACATTAAACTCACATCAATTTTGATAAAGAATCATAAAAGTGGCATTATTATAAAATATCACCCTGTCAATTTCAGGAATGCAATACGTGTTTTCTGCTGAAAGGTTAATTTCGAATATTAGTCCAGTGCATTTCTGGATGATCACCTTTGGAAACTTTTCAAGATTTCTGAAATCCTTTTTTGTTACGAGTCTGCAGGATGGACCAGCTTATTGTCTAGCGGGTTTATTTTAGTAACTAACTAGTCAACTTGTATAATTTATTCCTCCTTCGGATTTAGTGTCGAAAATATTCACATTTCATCTTTTTTTCAAGTTTTTTTGTTCTTTTTTGTTGAAGAAGAAATTTATAACAAAGATTTTACCACAATCACTGTTCCAATTTCGTCTGTTGCAGCATATTTTTTTGAGTCGAAATGCAACACTTCATCCCAACTGAAATTTGATACAAAACAGTTCAGCAATTCAGTTCACAAAAATATTACTAGATTCCAGTTATCGTAATTAGAAAAAAGTAATATTTTTTGTTGCTAGAAATGATATTATTTTTCTTAATTTCCAGAATATCATCTCGAGATTAAGTCACACACAATTTCACAAAATCTTGCTATTATTAGTTTTTTTTACACTTGTCAATCGATGGTAGATTATCTGGAAAAAGTAGGTACAACTCATTTTAATTTTCCAGCAGTACAGTACAGTTTGGTTGCTGTGACTTGCTCAGTAAAATTGAGCAGAGTCCAATGATTCAAAGCCTGATTTGAAAGCTCGTTTATAATTGTAAAAGGCCCATCAAATTTGCTCAAGAGTCTCTTCCCGAAATACTTTTCATAAACTTTCAGCAAATATGAACCAATCTGAACCGTTCAAAACAGTAACGGTTTGAAACAATTCGGATTTACTCAAATCTATCCTTCAATGATTCGATTAGCAACTTGGCGCATTTTGTCTTTAACGTCTCAAAACAAACAATACCTTGAATTGATAAAAAAATATCCAATACAGGTTGTAGAACAATTCTATCTTTTCGGTGTTTTTTTTTCATGACAACTTAATCTTTTTTTTTCATCAAAAATAGAGTTTGCTTAACGCATTTTCGATTCTCACTCCATTTTTTATTTGACTAGCACTCATCATTCAAGAACTGAAGATTTGTTGATAAAACAGTTTTTACACAAGCAAAAAGTGTCAATTGTAACACATGGCAGAAGGCCGACTCTCTTAGCACATAACAGTTTTGTTACGCAATGAATGATGACAAATAAATAGACAGTGGCGGACATGCCATTTGGTAGTTAACTTTACGAAATAAAATAAAATTGACTGCTTGGAGATTTTTTGGAGCTGTCGTTTGCTAAAACAAAATCAAACTTCAGAAAATAAACTCAAACTCAAACTCATTTTTATAAACAATTTGTTCATCCGTTATCATTTTGTTCTAGTAAAATTGACTCTAAGAGCTGGCTTAGTTCAACAGAATATTTCCATCTTGAAAGTTGACACTTTTCATAATTGATTTTTTCTTTTTCAGCTGCCGCGTTTTTCTCATTTTATGCGAACTAGCTTTTCAAACTTATTTTTTCTTGTCCATGTTCCTTTACAATTTTTAGAGAAGCAAAAACGTCCATTTGCCAGATGAAATAAAAGAAAACTCATCTTTTAGAACTGAAAGAAAAAAACCAGTTTTTTTATCACACCTTATGTTTGTCAATGCATATATTATTGACTATTTTTCCTCATTACTCAAAACTGTGTTTTCCCATTTGAAATTAGCATTGTTACAGTAAGTTCGCATCCCTGCTTCCATTAGTATTATTTTCTTCTCGCATAAATTATGCCAAATTTTGATTAATTGAAATTACATGTTTCAATTCTTATCTTTTAGATCAAAAATCAGAAAAATTCCTCCAAATAGTGATCAAATCTCAATTATCACAATGTTAATAACATTTTTGACCTTTATTGAGTCAAAAAGGTTTAAAACAACAACCTTATTGTTCGTTTTCAGTCCTTACAAATTTTTCTACACAAAGTTAGGTTCTTTTTTAACTAAGAATCGTTTCTACCAAACCACATTTTCAGTTAGCGGACCAGTTTATCCTCCATTATAAGCCTGCTCATTTTTATTGAGCCTGATATCCAAAAAATTAGTCACTTAGCATGCTGGTAGTTCCTAGTCACATTCTTAGTATTCTAGGAACAACACATAATTTATCTGACCTTCTTATGATTTTTATATCTACGCATATACGCAGTATTTTCAAAAACAGCAATTCAAAAACTATGTATAATCAATTTTATTTCGGAATTTTTTTAATCGAGGTTTTACGATAAAATTTGAACAGTGCTGGTCTTGTTCAAGTCAAATTACAAAACTACAATAAAAAATTACAAATTAATCACAATTTTTATCAAGAAATTCCGAAGTTCAATTTTGTCCGCGACAACCATTTGACAAGTTTGTTTTTCAGTGCAGTGTGCAGAATTTTTTATAACGCTAGCTTCGACCAAAATTATTGATGTGAAAGAGTTTTCTCAGTGTATGATTGCAAAGAAAAAACCGTTACTTTTAAGATTAGGGCGCCATCAGTCGTTTTTTTCAAGAAAAATGGACCAGTTTTTTTCCACGAAATGTTGATATTGTGACATCTTTTATGATTTTTTTTTCAGTTATGCGATTATTTTGCTTGTAATGATTAATAGCTAGCCAGTAGTTTTTAGAGGTGCTGTTGAATCTTGAAAGACAAAACTTCTTTTTCTACATTTTTTAATGATCTGACAAAAATCTGATAAGATTTTTAATTTTACTGCAGACCACTAAACTCTCTTTGTGTTATTAGCTTGATCAATTATATATTTTGACTTTTTTATACTGATTTATGATAATGTTTGAATAAGAAAGCAAAAAAAAACAAGTCGGATTTTACAGAAAACCTTCATAGTGAATTTTGATTTGTCTTTATAAAAAAACTATTCCGGGACTATAAGAAAGACAAAAATTTAACAACATGGAAAAATTTCGAAAACTGTTCGTTTGGGCATAGAGTGAAATTGCGACAAGCTATGAGCGAAGTTTTTGTACTCAAAAACGGAATTTTTAACTGTCATCAAGAGCGCCTCCCCCATGGGTTCACAATTAAAAAAAATGGCACTATATTTATTAAAAGTTTCTTGAAAACAAACTTCAACTGTTCTGAAAATATGTTTGGCTCAAAAAATGGTTGTACTTTTGAATTGTTTATGTATAGAGGCCAACCCGGGCAAATACAAACAATCATGGTGTCTTCCACAAAATACCTCCCAGCAAAATATAGCCGATTGTAATGATTAAATTTGTTTGTTACTAAGCCAGGGGAGCTTTAAAAGTACACATCAAGTTATTGATAAAAGAATTGTCGTACAGACACTTTGGAATTTTTTAAAGCAACCTGGTAATCTGGCAATCTGATCTTGTTTTGCTAGATTTTTAAATTATTTTTTGAAAAATTCAAGAAAGCAGAGATAAAAATAAACCGCAATGAGGTTCCATGGGTTTTAATCGATTAGCATGGACTTTCACGGTCTGTCTCCATAAAAATTTGAATTAATTGATGATAACAAAATTACAAAGAGATCACAATAACCCCTTGTAATCGATTATAATGCATAACAATGGATTATAAAAGATTATAATGGATTATAACAGATTTCTTATAAGTAAGAGCCTAGATTTTCCAAAACGTTGAAAAATCTATTCGAAGCTTGATAATTGCAATTGCTAAATTGTGTTTTACTTTTTCGACTTTTTTCTTTTTGACTAACATTTACCGTAAACATACGCGAAAAATACTGTAAGCGCGTACCTCTTTGGGTCACGCGTTTACGGGGGGCAGGTGTGTGTGTGTGTGGGGGGTGAAGGTAGGTGGGATGATGTCAGTGTTTGTTGAGGGTTAGGTGGTGTGTGTGGTGGGTGGATTAGTGGGGGGTTAGGAGCGGCAGGGGGATTAGCGGGGGGAGCGAGGTTAGGTTGGGTGGAATATGAGGGGGTGGGGTAAGTGGGTGTAGGCGCGCGTATCAATGTGGGTGGATGCGTGTAATGTTTGACGTGTTCACCTTGAATGCGAAAATTGAGAAAACGCAAAAATTAACTAATTGTCAGTGGGTTTAGAAACCGAGTAAGCTTTGTGTCATGCAGCAAAAGCTGTAAATTATGCAAAATTAATAAAAAATTGTTGTAGAGTTTATGAACCATTATAATTCATTATAGTTCATTATATTGGAGTTTAAATGGATGATATTGATTTATTTTCTCAAAAAATTGGATAATATTGGATTATAATGGATTACATGATCCCATATTGTAATTATGATCGACTAGGATGGCAACAATTTTGAGCACGAAAATCGATTATAATCGATTATTCTCCAAGGAACTTCGCTGCGGTAACGAGCGTCTGTATCATTGTGTTATAATTTCACGGCATCTACTGTTTTTGCTTTTTCCGAATTTTGAACAGCTGAGCCGTTTTTTCTTGCTTCAAAAAATTTGTTTCAATTTATTGTTTTTGCATGTTTTTGTTTTACTTTTTAAGGGACCTCATGTTTCAACTTCAGTTTAAAAAGATAGACCTGTGATAATTCCATTTTTTTTGAAAAAGTTGGCAATTACAACGCAGCCAATTTGGTCAAAAGAGAATGATGAGCAAACTTATTAGTTATTTCGGCTTAGTTGTTACTCCGATTTCAATTTTGCTTGCCAGCCAAAATATCAGTTTGTATTCTGCATTTGCTATTGATCCCCCTTCACACCTAATGTTAAGCATAGATTAATATTTTGGCAACTATTAAATTAAGCAAATAATTTAAATAAGTAAATCATGTTATAAATGAAAGATTACAAACAAAAAAATTTGATTTTCATTTTTGAAAGAAGTGAAGCAAAATATGCTTAATAATTGGTTTTTTCAGAAAATATGTATAAGCTCCAATTCAAGCAATATTTTTGTCTATAACAACCAATATACGAGTATCAACTAAATAAATAATTTTATCGCTTTTAGATGCCACGTTATTAGTTTATGATATCAGTTAACAAAATGATTGTAGATTTTTTGTTTTTAGACGCCAAGCTTGTCCCAATTTACCAATATCATTGTGTGCGCGTCATTTTAAACTAGCAATTTTCATCAAAGTCTTACTATTTTAACTTTTTGTTCCGATCATTTCTCTTTGGACTAGGGTTAGACTTTCTCTCGAGATTCTAAGTTCCGCAATTAATCTTTGCAGATAATTGAACGCGTCATCTTATCAAAGCTTTTTCATTTGCTTATTGAATTCCATAAACAACGGCTTATTTTCTTCAGGGAAAAAAATCTGATCGGCTATTTTAGGCATCCTTACATCTAGGCAAAGAACTGATTCGATGTTTTTCATTCTTGCAGTTATGAGTTTTTTTAAAATTTGGATTTCAATTGTTTTTCGGATTCATTTTTCTCCAGCGAGCAGGGAAAGTTACGACAAAAATCTCTTTGTTTTTTTTCCAAAAAATTGTTTGCAAATCTTCATCTTTATTATATTTTTATGGTAAAATGTAATTATTTTTCATCTGGAAAAGTATTGAACAATTGGTTTCAATTTGTTTAAAACTGATGCTTATTGTTCAACTTCAAGAACTTTAAAGTTTTTAATTTCAGTTGCTGATTTTGCTAAAACTTCATTCTACTTGCTAATTTAGGAGCTGAATAATTATGAAGGACAAAAATTGAATAATTTACTGCTGGATATAAATCAAAATGTGAAACTAATTGGATCAATCTAAGAAAGGTTTGATGAATTCTGAGGTCAGGGGCGGATTTAGGGTTTTCTCAAGGGGGATGCGGATTTTCAAAAAAGTTTTCGAAAAAATTTCCAACTTATTTTTAGGTTGACAAAATTGATTTTTCGAGCACTTTCAGAACACTAGAAAGACCCTATTTTCATCAAATTTTTTGCATCGCAAGTGAATTAAAAAAAAAACAATTAAAACAAAAGATGTTGTTAACTATCCCCCCCTCCTATTGGTACCTTGTAGGGATTTTTGCTCCCTATTAAGAAACAATTGAAAATTAAGCATATACGAATTCTGAACCTTGCAAAAAGGGATAATCATCAGGGGTGGATTTAGGGGGGGGGGGGGAGACGACACCCCCCTCAGGGATTCGACACCCTGCCGACTCAAAGGAACCCCCCTTTGTACTATTTTGAGACTCATTTTTGGTTACGGACAGTAAAAAATTCTAAAGGCGGCTTTGACGCCAATATATACTAAATTTGATGGGGGAGCGCAGACAAAAATACACGATGTTTGCTCTGTCTAAAAACGCTTTTTTTGGCCTGTTTTTTCAAATTTATGACTGCGGTGCTTTGGGAGAGCTAAAAAAAATGGTCGAACTAAATGTGATCGACCTAAAAATAAGGTCGATAAAAGTTTCGAACTTTTTTTTGAAAACTCTAGATCCGCCCCTGATAATGATTATCCCCTTTTGCAAATAAGGTGGTAGTAAACAAGATCGAAAAAAGTAAACAAGATCGTGTTGCTGACAGTTTCAATATCAACAAATAATTTCTATAGCTGCTTATAAAACTTGGGACATTATAAACTTCTAATTTTCACAGAGTCAACTGTTTTTATTCGTTTCAGATTTCAATGCGATTCCTTCTCTTTGAATTATATTCTGGTTCTGGGCTTGATTTCCGATCAATATCAGCCATACACCAGTCAAAAACGGCCAGAATTCAATCCATAAGTCTGGCTAAAAAGGATTCATTTCCAATATTCAGTCTCATTTATTTCAACAATTTCCAGCGAATGCCGGTTTGGAAATCTGATCTGTGGAATTAAAAGGGATTAATTGCAATACGCACCAATCAATTCAACACTTTCCCCCAAATTTTTACGTTTAATAACACTTCAAGCCGTCTTACCTGTGAAATTTTTCACCAATCCATTATTTTGAATTGACGCGCCTTTTTAAGGGTATTTTCGCCTCGGGAAAAAGACGCTTCTTTATCCCCATTTCTGCGTTTTGTAATCTTCCATCAAATTTTACAATCTTTACTCAAGACCAGCCGAACCCTTTTAAGCTTTCAGTCCGCCCCTGATAAATTGCCCCAAAAAGTTATATATTTTCTCAATTACCTAGTCAGCTCTTATGCGCCTCTTTCAGATTAATTATACTTCTTTTTGTTTCTTTTTCACTATAGTCATCAATCCTTCGTCATTAGTATGTCAAATCACAATAAAACAAAACCTTGCGGTGCGACAATAATACAAAGACGCAAAAAAATGCCCTGAATTAGTATAAAAATCTCTAAAATCTGTTTCCTGGCAAATATCCTAACACTTGATAAAAAAGTTGAAACTCTTCAGCTTATAATGATTTTTCTAACCAATGGATATTATTAGCGTTGCACCAACTTTTGCTCATATTCATTGCAGAATTTCAGGCATAAAATCATATAAAATTTGTTGTATGTATCGAGCCGTTTTTTGAAAAATTATTTCCTGAACTATCTCAAGTGTAAAAAATGAATTCGATTTAATATGATTATCCAATGAGAACTTCATTCAATTTACCACCGGAGGCAAACATTTTGCAAAACTAGTTCAGTTTTTATTTTTACGATGATTCCTAAAAATTATGCCAAAAATTGCGAGGCAATTTCTGGCTCTTCTTACGTCACTTTTTTGGTTCGTTTTACAACAATTAATTTACAATTTGAATCAAATCATTGTAGACGTTTCCTTTTTTGTTGAATATTTCTTATTTGAATTCAGAATTTTACTCAAAGATTTTACCACGCTACTCGAAATTATTTGGAAAATGGGTCGCAAAAATAAAGCTCGCAAATTGAGCCACGCAGTGAACAGTTACGCCTCGGAAAGCATCGGTCTTCGGAATAATCAGTGCCAAGGGAACAACCTCAACATTCTTAATGAATCATCACACTACAACTTATACAGTGAGTTCTATTTTCGACTTTCAGAATAAAAAATTAGAAAAAAAACGAAAAAGCGAGCTGTTCCACTCGGTGGTCTACTCTTCAAGTATTAAGGAAGTTAAGTATACTCGGTTCGAAAATTGCAATTCATGTTCTGACCAAGACGGGTCAATTATAAGTCAGATTTCGATCAAAAATCTATGGTTGAGAAGACCCTAATAGTCGAACTCAAAGTTGAAACATGAAGTCGATTCGGTAGATACATAAAGCGGAGAAAAAAGTCGAAATTTTTACAAATTTGAAACATAAAGTCAAGTTGATCGAAACATAAAGACAATTTCGATTCAAATTAAAAAAATGTCTGAAATTTTTTGTGTTTTTGTTTTAAAATATGAAAAAAATTCATTTAGCGGTAGAAAAAAAATTTTTCTTAATGAAACTTTTCGTAAGTTTTACATGTTTGCTTAACAGTCTTATCGCAAGTTTTGAGCAAAATCCCAAGTTTCATTGCGTGATTTTGTTCCGACTTTCGATACAAAAGTAACGGAATATTTGTTCTCGGGGTGGGTTTTTTTTTCTTCAGACAAATTTCGGCTTTTTAACTAGCCATTTTTGACGGAATTGTTTTATATCATTCAAAAGGTATTGTTGTCCTGATCTTAAATTTGAAAAGATATTTCACCTGTAATCATTTTTTGTAAAGTTATGAGGGTTTAAAGATTGCCACTTTGGCCATTTTGACCAATTTGGGACAATTAACGCGCAATATAATTCGCGCTGTTAACGCGTAAGCGGAGAGTTAATCCGTCTTAAAATGGTTCCAAATTGGTTGAAAGAAGCTTGTTAGCCATAATTGATTTGTTACAAGGAGCGAAATTTATCCTTTTGTACTTTATATGGCGTGTGGGGGGATAATTTTTATTAAAAAATTCAAATTTTAGAAAATTTTTTTTCTTTTTATTTTGTTACATTCATTTTTTTGATATTTTTATTGCTCCATAAAATCTTAAAAGGCTGCCGGAACACTCAGGGCTTCGCCCTGATACGAGCAGTCTTGTTTTTTTAAATATATTACTGCTGCTCAATAAACCTTAAAAGGCAGTCGGAGCATTCAGGGCTTCGCCCTGCTACGAGGAGTCTTGTATGTTTTAAAATTGTTTTTAATACAACACAGTCCCACTCCAGCGACTGTTCTTCTTTTGATATGGACAAAGATTGATGCAAAATTTTATGCGGAGGTCATAAATTACCGTTCAACTTTTATTTTTATTGCTTGGTTGCAGTTTTTCGAAAAACTTACCAGCTTGGTCACAGTAGGTAGAAACGTTTCTCCTTGGTCGAACTTGGTTTTTTTAGATAGACAATTGTTCGGTCAAAAAACTTCCTGGTCGAGCTCAATTGAACTGTTTTTTTCTCGGTCGAACCTAAGCGAAAAATATCAACATTGTGTTGAGACAATCAAACATCTCGAGCCTGGTCAATTCGGTCGACACATACCAATTTTTAGTCAAGTCTGTCAAAAAATAAGTACCAATGCTCGACCCGTGTACTAACTGATGCAAGATATAATTTTCCTTATTCACTTGATTAATTTAGTGCTAAAACAGTGATTTTAGTTAACTAAAGAAAAGATTCCACATTAACACACTCAAATCAGGGGTAACTTATTTGGTAATATTTGAAAGCAACTTTAGATAATTGTATATTTTGATTACAAACTTATTACTTTACCCTTAAATTATTGTTAAAGTTTTTCATCAGTTTTAATGCTTGAAGTGTTTTTCCAGCTAACCTAATCTTTCATTGACAAGCGAATATGAGTGTTACTAAGCCACGAGTACTATCTAAAGCGAAAGAACAAAACAAATACGAACTCAGGCAATAAGTCTACCATTGGCGGGACTTTGTGCAAGATAATATTCAAATTTAGAAAATTCTAACCTTTTTCTGTGTTGGTTTCTTGGTTTCTCTCCATTATTTCTAGCAATTCGCCTGCTTGAGCGTCTTTGGGATCTTAACTTTTTTCCGAAGCTGCGTCTAGGTTCTTGGTTTATCCCGATCTTAATCAAACTCATCCCTTGAGTAGAAAGTCTTAGAGCGAAGTCTCTTAAAACCAGTCGGTATTTTGGTACTTGGGTAAATCGAAAGTAACAAGCAGCTTTTGGACTCAATTTAAATTTGTTTGATGATTTCAATTGAACCAGATTATACAGTCATTCCTTTTGCGTAGAAAAATTTTTTTAATTTGAATCGAACAACCTCAACTGTTTCGGAAGTTAGCAATAAAGTTTAAGCTATACATTGTAAAGTTTATGTTAGTGCAAAAAAAAATCGGTTTTAGGTCGTGGAAAATAATTATATTTTCAGCTTTGCTTTTCGGTACAAAAACGATTTTTTAACCTAATTAGATAATAAGACCAGTTATCACCTAATATACACCGCCCTAACATCGATTGCTCTATTGATTCAGTAAAGAAGAAAAAACAGTAAATAATCGACACTTTTATTAAAAATTTTCAAAGATTATCTACCTGAAAGGTTAAGTACTTAAATCCCTCCTCCTTTCTTTTTAACCGTAAGTTAACAACTCTACTTGCATAACAAATTTAATTCTAATTTTTTTCGGAACAGAAAAAATCACTGTTTCGCGCCTATTTTGTATCTTTATCCTCTTGTATATGATTCAGATTAAAGACAGCCAGCAAATAGTGTCCAGTTTTTGTAAATCAATGCGAGTGTTTGATTTCAAATAATCGTCACTTGTCATCCTGCTTTCAAAGCATTTGAATCAACCTCCCCCCCCCCCGTACTGGTTGGCTCGAAAAATTAAACCCTCTGCTTCTCCGGGGTCTTCGCAAAACATATGGAATCGTTTTTGCGCTAGAATTCATCCTATTTCTTTTATTTGTTCCTGTGAGTGTTTCTGAGTTTTATACTCCTCTTTCCAGCCTTCCTTGACTTTTAGTTTCCTTCCCTACTTCCAACGAGCTTTTCGTGATCCAACGCTTTGTTTAGCTTAGTTTTTGATTTGAGCTGCTTTGGATTGCTGCGTAATTGTTTGGTTTTATCCAGCTCTATGTTTGCTTTTAGCCTCTTTTGGTATTTTAAGCAGTACCTAGCTGTTTGCTTGCTCTGATCATCTCTGGTTTCTTGGCATTTTCTGAGCGTGTTTCAGCTCTTTGATACTTTGAGCCTCTCTATCATTTTACTGCTTCGAGCCTCTTTGAGCTTCTTTAAAAATTTTTGAGCTCATTGCATTCTTCGAGCCTCTCTGGTTTCTAAGCTTTTAACAGCTTTACCGAGCTCATTGTCTTTAGCCAATAGCTTTATCCAGTCAATAGCTTGTTCCTGTCCACTGCTATTGGTTCTTGGCTTTTCACCTTTTATCACGATCATCGCCTGCTTCGCGCCTCTCTTTAGTTTTGCTTTCTTCCTGAATTTTATTCCTTGCTTAAATTTTTTTGAGTTTTGGCTAGTTCCTGAATTTTTTCGGACTCATTGCACTCTTGATTTTTTTTTGTGTTTTAAATTTTTCTTTGTTTTATCTGACTCAAAAATTGCTTCACGCTTTTGTAGGTTTCTTTGTTAATTTTCGAGTTATCTATACTATTTCTTTTGCTTGAGCATATATGGGTTCTTGAGTTTTTCTAAGCTGTATTTAGCTATTTTGTAGCTCATTCCTAGGGGAATTTTTCCGAGATTCATCGAGCTAATTGCTTCGCAAGACTTCCTGTTGCATTGTCGATCTTATATCGGCGCATCGCTGAAGAAAAACAATGTTAATTGACCTCTGGGAGTTCAATTGGTATTAGCTCACTGAACAAGATAAGCTTTTCCACAGCACTGTTTAAACGCGAAAGAAGTTTTAGTAGGTGGAAACATCCTGGGTCGAGTTGCTCCCATTTTTTCGACACGAACCGGTTCAGTCGAGCACGGTCGAAACATATCTAGCTTGGTCGAAACATACCTCGAGAACCGTTGAACTATACCTCGAGCACCGTCGAGCACAGTCGAAACATACCTCGAGCACGGTTGACCACAGTTGAGCGCGATCAAGCACAGTAGATCACATATATTGCTGAACTTTTTCGACTCAAATTGCAAACCAGTTTTCCATAATGGGGAAAAATTCAGCTCGAAGCTTGTTCATCTCTACAAAATATTTAAATTACACTTAATTCTAATCATTGCATTCTGATAAAAAAAAGCTTCATAAGATGTTACGCGAAAAGCATAAGTTATAACGTTTAAGTTTGGATATTTTATGTTGTTTGAAAGTCGAAATATACCCGAATTCGGTCCAGCACAGTTAAAACATATATTGCTTGGGTCGAGCACGGTTGAGCACATTTGCTTCAGACGAGCATGATCGAAACAAACCGAATATCGGTCGAGACGGTCAAAACATACCGGTTTCCGTTCGAGACGGTCGAGACTCGGGATTAGCATAACAGGTAAGTTTTGGACTTCTTGGTCAACCAAATAATCAAATTTCGACAATACTCAACTGAGGAAATACTTTTTGACCTTATTTGATCGCGCAACTATGTCGACCTAAAAATTGTCTCTGTTTTGATTACAATTGTGCATATTCTGCCCAAATTACTGGCACCAAAAATTTGTGAGCCATTATGTTTTCAGTTAAAAAAAGTCAAATATGGCCAAACATCGCACTGATAATATGATCAATTGCTTTTCTTGTCCTTGCTCTCCTTTAGTAGAATGTCTAAGAAACACGCAAGTATAACTCGTAGGTTTTTACTAAAATTACCTGATGATTGGTTGTTACCAAAAATACAGCTTCTCGGTTTTAACAAAAATTTTTTGTAGCCTTCTGTGCGTAGACTGTTTTTGGCCTTGTGATTGAAGATATATTGTGTGTTTCAATCGAATACCCCGGGTTGATAAAAAATGGTAAATCATACATTTTTCAATATGAAATAAATGCTTATCATACTCTTTCATACAATTTCATAGAACAAAATTATATATGAAAATAGCAAAATAAGCATTTTTTTCCTTAATGAAAATACAAAAAAAAAATTGTTTCGACATTTTGTGTTTCAACCGAAACACTAACCAAGTATTTTTTGTCATGAGAAAACCCAGAGTGTAACTGGCAGTTACCACGCAGATAAACTGCATTTGGTGGTTTTAGCCATAAAAGTTAGTTTAAAATTTTCACATGGAAATATATACCAAAAAATTAATTTTATGAATATGGCTAGATAATTTTTAATTTGAAAATTATGATGGTTGAGAAAAAGGTCTGTTTTTTACATATTTATTTTTAATTTAGCAAATGAATAAACGATAATAATCGTGTTTACAAAAAAAAACAATTTCTTTGATTTTGGAATTTTTTGGGTGAGAAACTCATCCTGGACTACGCTATAAACACAAAAACGTCAAACTTTGCATGCAAAATATTTTTTTTTCGTAAAATTAAAATTTTAGCACAAAAGCAAGTTTGCACCCAAAAAAGGGATTTAATTTTTTTTACCTTAAGTTTTTACTTTTGCTTCTGAAAAAAATGCATATCATACAAATTTCATACATGAAAACTTTATGATAAGCATTTTTCTGACCGAAATTAAAATTATGTTTTTGATTGTCAAAATGCCCTATATCATAGATATAATTATATAAATCTATTTAAAATTACTCAGACTCGTTTTTTAGTGAATTTAAAAAAAAAATGACAAAATGACTCTTTTATAATTTTCATACTTGAAACTTGTATGATAAACACTTTTTATAAAAGTTTTAATTCATTTGTTTAATGACCAGAAAGCTTCAAAAGAGGCAATTAGACCAAAAATGTTCATTAAAAACTTCAAAAAACTTTTACATTTTGTATGAATTTTCTATGATAAGCACTTTTTCCACAGAGTTCATATATGAAACTGTATGATAAGCATTTTTCTTCTATGGACGTCAACCCGGGACCCATTGCGACGTTTTGTATCAACCTAATTTTAGATGATACAAGTCGTACGGCCATTTTTGCCGCACTCTCTTGTCTTTAATCTATTTTATGCCCTAGCTTTTCTTTCCAAATCAAGTTTTCTCGGCGTTAAGAGCAAAATTAATAATGTAATTGAAATTGCAGACTACAAATTTCGGAATGCCTCCAAATATCACAAAGCCACTGCGAGTAACGGATGGTTGCCAATGATGGTTTTTTCAATTTCAGTGCACCAGAGAAAAATTTACTGGCATTAAATATTAATATTAATTGAGTGAATATTAATTGAATTAGTCAAAAAACTTACATGAGCTTAATTCAAAACACTCAAAAAACATATTTGCAAAAAAAGCAGTAGAAATCACTAAAAATCATTTTCAAGGCATTTTACTCTTTTCAGGGAAGTTGGGCAAATATGGAAAAGTCAAATAGTTCATAGCACTCTTCGTAATCATGTTCACCTCAAGGTAGAGCTTCCTAGTCGTAACATTATGATTCTAGGGTCATCACTATTTAATGCTTACATGTTTTGGCTAGATGAGCTTGACTAGAAAACATTTTCGATTAAAACTTTTAAATAATAACTGTTTTTCGGCGACTCGAGCACCTCGGTCAAAACAAGTTACAGCAGGCTTCCACCCAAACAGACAAATCTGGTGCACCTTTTGTTAGTTCAGTACAATTCAATATAGCTGCTGTAGATTTTTCATAGACTTCAGTAGCTTCAGATTTTTAAGTCGAGGTTTGCAGTGGTTTTTTTTAATGACCACATTACAGCAAAGCTGCATATAAGTTTTTGTCACATAATTCACTTTTTGTGATGTCGGACTTTTCATTCATGTTGCACGTTTCTGCTAATAGTTTGCTAAATCACAAGAAAATAAGCTCATAGCAGTTTGGCTTACTACTTAAAAAGATTTTTAAATCTTGTTTTTTGATAACATTTATTTATTCAAATTTGTCAGGTGATAAAAACAGCTACGTGTGGTTTACAAAAACATTGAGTCTCAGAAAATAAGCATACTGTTAGAAAAAATGAAAGCAGTCTTTACTGGACTGCACAAAGTGAATTCGTCACTGAAGTGTTGACTTGTGCGAATTAGATTCAACAGGTTAGACCAAGTTCTTATCAACTAGATGACAACCATCAAAAAATTGAAAAATGGGTTGATCTGAATATTAAATTTGATGACTGTCGAACAACTCAGAAGAAGAAATTTAAAAAACAGATATTTTGTAGCCTTTGAAGTAAATGTATTCTACTCACAGCCTTAGTTGTGGAAAAGACACCATGTCATAATAGTTATCAATTTTATATCCGAGCTTTCTTTAACTTACCTTTATTGCTCATTATAACGTTTTAAGCAATTCCAGGCAACTTTTTCTCATTAAATTAGTTTCGAGGGAAGAAAACGTTTTCGAGATGAGTCATCCGATTCCGAAAACAGTCAAAGAAATTTTGGAAGAGTTTGATCGCCTTGAAAAAACTGGAATCAACAATGAGAGGAAAACCGGACTGAGATGTGCACTTAATTCTAACAGTATCAAACGAGCGCATGACAAATGCATTGTACTGATGAGTGGTGAGTCCTTGTAGAAATTTAAAACATTAAAAGCATTTTTTTTAGGGTTGCATGAAATTTTGGGATTAGAATTATTTCTATAGCAGATAATTTTGGTCGCCAAAATCCTGCAAAATTAAGAAAGTTATAGGGTTCACAGTTTTGAATGAGCTATCGAACATCAATTTAGCAAAACTAATTGTTCTGTTTGAAAAAAGAACGTTTTAAAACTACTTAAGCATCATCAAATTTGATGATCTTTTATGCTAAACTAAACTCCTCTCTAGAAAAACCAAATTTCATTACGCAAGGATGCAAGGTGGATAAATGTATTTTTTTTTTAAATGAAATTATCTAATTTAGTCTTAACTAGTTTGTCTAACTGCTGGTAAAGTTAAAACTGCTTATTTTCATTGCCTATAAAAACGCGATAGAATATCCAAAGAGTTTTTTGCTAATTTTACCAAAGATTAGGTTTCGCGGTCTAGAGTGTGTTTCTTTACTAATAGAAACACTCAATATTGCAAAATATTTCTTAGTTCTAAGATTTTTCAATGAGATAACAATATCACTTAAACTACACATATTTTATAATCAAATACTGAAACACAATGTTCTGAAAAAGGATTTAACACTTAAACAATTTTTAATTACAACAGGCGGAACAGTGAATCAACAATTTTTTGTTGAGAAGTTAATAAAACAAGAAGGTTCAAAGAATTTTTTTTTTGTTTTAACTGGCTTAATGAAACGCTTTTTTTAATATTAATTTTTTTGTCACAGTTTTATCCGTTTTATTTCAAAGAACTGAGCATCAAACAACTATTGAACTTACTAAATAAGTAACTTGAAAATTTAATGCATAATGAAAAGCTGCAAATTATTTAGACTTTTTGTTTTCTGCGATTAAGAAAAAAAATTCAATATAAAAATTTTGTTTAATTGACAAATACTGATTTTTTAACAACTCGTTTATTAGAAGCCCAAAATAATAATTTCTTGAAATTTAATCATTTTAATTAATTTGATAGTTTGTTTCTAATTGGTTGTTCCTACTTTAGAAAAAAAACAATGGAATATTTTGCTTTGAGTCTTTTTATTCAGACATTTTTCGGCTACCAAATCTCGGCGGAACTGTTTATTCGATTAGCAGATAAAATTACGTATAAGTTTTTGCATATCCAAACCAGCAACTAAATAAGAAAAGTTTGCATAACAAGCAAAATTACTCAAAAAACCTAATTTGTTGAACCGATTTGTTCTCTATTTACAATTTTGAGTTGATATGCTAAGAAATGTCCCTAATAATCAATATTCGATAAACAAGAAATCTTTTAATATTGAGCCGCAATTCTAACAGATAATACTGATAATATACCTATAGAATACTTGAAGGCAATGATATTAGAATTGACTTTTTACTTATAACAGCTCGTTTCATGACTAGCAGAACAAAATTGCATCTTTCGCTCTTTTTTTCTTGGCTTTGGCTGGTAATTTTTCAAAAAATCTTCAGTTCTCAAATCTATCTGAACTGTTTTGCACTTTGCACTTCTCTTTTAATTTTTCGATTTCTTGAAATGCCTTTGTTTACAGGTCAAATAAATCATTTTTCGTAAATTTTTAGCAATTCGGTCTGAAAGTATCATTACAAGGCCATACTGTGTGTTTTGTGAGCTGTGAGCGCATTCCCCAACAAGGATGTCACCTTTGTTCTTCTTTTGTTCTTTCATTCTATTTGATCTTTCCGACAATTTTTTTTTATGTTTAAAGACTTGCCTCTGTAATCCAGAAACATACTGAAACAAAATTATGCGCCTATCCAGTGCACAGTTTAGCCACGTAATGGTATGTTTGCCAAAATAACTTCCGCAAAATTAAGTTTGAATAAAAATTGTGATTTTGTTAATAATTGGCCGAAATCAATGATTCGTTCAAAATCAAAGATATTTATTCTTGTTCAAATAATTTGCACACTGTAGGTGAGACGGGCGTGGGTAAATCTTCTTTGACTAATAACGTCTTTGGAGTGGACTTGTGTCGAACATCCAACGTAACGTCAGAAACAAAAGCAGCGACTGAGTTCAGTCTGAAAGTGGAACTACCGAGGCTCAAGATATCTGATATGCAAGTTAGCATAGTGGATACACCAGGTATGTGCGATACTGAGGGAATAGGACAAGATGCCAGAAAGGTTCGAGCGATCCAAAAGTATGTCGATAGCTCTGTTGGCCAAGATAACTACCCGAACATGATTCTTCTTTTGATCAAAGCCACCGACAATCGTTTTGTTGGCAAAAACAGCAAGCTTAGTAAAACAATTCGATCTCTTGAAGCTCTGAATACTATTGATAGAAATTGCCCAAATTTGATTGTAGTTATCACTCATATAATGAGCATTGCAAAAAAGTTATGGGATAAACAGAAACAAGAGATTAAAAAATGTGTGAAGAACGTTTGTTTCATTGATCCACCTGTTGCATTCGTTGAGAACGAAGCGCGAGAATATGACCTTGAAATAGAGGAAACAACTGGGTACTCTAAACCTCCAAACGGAGATGTTCAACCGCTAAACGTCATTGAGGCAATTTTGAAACAATTTGATGATAATCAGGACCGATTAGCTCGTACAGCATTGAACGAAGTCTGCTCTAAAGGAGATCTAGGATGTAACGCAGAGGAAACACTTAAGGTTCTTGCAACAGATATGTCAACCCCAATGACCAATGAAGAGCAACGTATCAAGAAGATGCTAGAAGAACAGTGCGATGTCAATGAAATTGAACGAAAAATGCAAGAGTACGCGGAGAAAGATAAACTCGACAAGGTATTTTTATTTTCTCAACTTTTGTCATTTTCAGCAATAACAGACAGATTAGTTTGTATTGGTCCTCCTTTTTTAAAACAGTTTAGAGTACGATAAAAAAACAGTATATCATTAAATTACAAAAAGAAAACTTGAAAAAAATCCGGCGAACTAAGCAGTTCAGAGAAAAAAAACTCATTTGATTTTTTAAAAATTTTCTGTTTGTAAATTCAAAACGTAGAAAAAATTGGTTGTTCTTAGTTAAGAAGAAAGTAATTGAATGTTTTTGCTTGAGGTGTTTCTGTTCTCAAGATTTTTTTTTTGCTTTTTAGATAGCCAACTTGACAAAAAAATATTCGGGTTGAATATCAAAATTGAAAAAAAAATTAATTTCAATTGTGATAATTTTAAATTATTGGGGTTTTAAAATTGCCAGTTAGGCCAAATTCGAACAATAAACGTGGAGTTTAGTCTGTTCTATGAACGGTAGAACCCCTTTTAGTCAACCTGAGAAGAAAATAAAAAATGAATGGGGCAAACCATTCTGTTTGATTAGTACATAATTAGATGCCAACTATATCATCTTTTACTGAACAGTGCGTGCGTGTGAGGATTTTTTTTCCCAGAATTATATATTTTTTTAAATTACAAACTGTTTAATTAAAAAGCAATCAGTGCAACCAGAGAATAATTCTGATACCAATTGTAGCTCATAAGCAGGTCAAAGTTTACTCATTAGTAGCGATAGAAAAAAAATGTAGCTTGCATTAACCACATCAAATTGACCATTAAGTACACCCAAATTCCAAACTGCTTCAATTTTTAAAAGTTGATGAAAAATGAAAAGTTTTTCGACATATCCTTTTTTTAAACAGTCCTACTTTCGCACCTGTTCGGAAGAAAAAACTTCTCATCTGCGGCTACTGATTACAACTTAATTGCACATTTGTGATTAATTTTCTAATTTTTTATCAAATTAGTTTTCAAAACGGGTAGACGCCAAAATTCGGTTTTTAATCCCTTGATATAATCATTTGAAAGCTGTTGTTTTTACACGCGCACGCGCTGGTCAGCAATCAATGATCGGCTATGCAGCTAAATAAAATTTGAAGTGAAGTTGCAATATGTTTTAGCGTGATGTTGCCGAAATTGGTAGCTTCTGTCGAAAAATTGTAAATGACTTGGGCATACGATCTATAAGCGAGCTGCAAAAGTAGTCTATGCAGTTTTTGCTTGATCTTACTGGTTATGAACTTGAAGACAGAGCAAGGGCTACCTTTGCTGAAATCTTTGATCTGAACAACTCATTTACTCTCCCAGCAGCTTGTCAGGACCTCCGCAGAGGGTTCAACGTTCTTACGAACGAGTTTTCTAACGCACCTTTATTCGCTGATTTACAATTTAGCAGAAAAATTTTCTCTTCACTGAAGAAAACGAATTTTCATAGGACTTATTTCAATTACGAAGTTCATAACAACACAGATGAGTTCATAAAGTCTTACTTAGTCCAAAAGCTGAAGAACGATTTATGCATATCGGAAAAATACAAAAGCATTATCAGCCCAATTCGCCCTCGTCCTCAAAACGATAGGTTCAGAAAACAGTTTTTACTATGCGATTGGGAAGTTCGAATTAGGCAGATTGAAATGCCTGATCCAAAACAGTTGCTTCCTAGCGTTCAGTTTCGGACGGCATCGCGCCAGCTTCCGGAAAAATGTGATGTTTCTGATGGATTTTCCATGCAAAAATTTGAAAGTTTCTGCAGGCGGTTTGGCACACACTTTATCAGGAAGGCTTTCTGCGGTGGCCATGTCCAAGTAGGAGGCTACATGAACAGGATACGGAATGACACAGTCAATCAGATAATCTCGGATGAAGTTTTTAAAGTAACCGAACACTGGTGCTCCAAATCTTCGCCCGCGGCAGAATTATCTCGACTAGCTATCCTGAACTTAGACATTCACTTAAGTGACTCCAACCAAACAAACGACAATCAGCTAACAGTCGATCAAAACACATCAAAGCTGACCGCAAAAACTTCCGAAGAAATGAGTCAGTGGTTGTTTAACTTGCCCAATGAAATGGTTATTCTCAAAAACGATCTTGAAATTAGTCCAATAAGCGAGCTGATCAAAATCGCAGGGTTTCCCAAACAAGCTGAAGCGATGGATTACGCGCTGGTATTTATTCTCTCTAATGTGGCAAAAATGTCCCAAATTTTTGCAAAGCAAAATCAAGAAATGGAAGCCATCGAAGCGGAAGTAAAATGGGAACAAACTAAAAGAAAAAAAGAGGAACGGAGACGACGCGACATGGAGGAGGAGAGGCTGCGTGACGAAAGGGCGGTCGACTATTATTTCAGGCATTCCAACTTTTTTGATGGATTTTGACATAATTTTTCTAGCCAAGTATTAACGGCCGGACAAAAAAGCAAGTTCAACTGTTTCATGTACCGATTTTTTTGCGATTCGAATATTGTTATATCTTACCTTGCATGAAAATGACCAGATATTTATCAAATTTTTAAAAAAAATGATGGCTTTACGTAGGTCCAAAAGCAAACTAAGCCAAAAAGTACATCAATAAACTCATTTAAAAAAACCTTAATAATTCATTACAAACACTGGATCTCATTTTTTCAAGCAAATTTTATAATGCTAATTTTGAAGTTTTCTCAAAACGTACATACTTTTATACAAATTTTAGCTGCCATTCATGAAGTAAGCAGGATATAAACAAGTAAAAAACCACCCACCTCCCCTTTCATCCCCTATCTGTCCCCCTTTTGAAACATCGAAGGTAAGATTTGTGATTCGATCGCCCTCATCAGACTGGAGAGGGAGAGAATAGAGAGAGAACAATTGCGAAGGACCATGAGAGCAGCTCAGAGAAGGAGAGAAGGGATTGAAGATTGGGCGGAACAGGAGCGTGATCAAAGAGTCAGAAATGAGAGGCAGAGGTGAGTTTAGTTTGAATCAAAAGTTTTCTTACTGAAAAATCATCATTCTTGGAGAATTATTAATCTTTCATGAAAACTGACTAATAGTAATATTGTTTTAAGACAGAAAAAACTCCGGAAAAGATGTTTTGAAACCGATTATTTAAACCATTTCAAGTTTGATTCAAAATTTTGTTAATTTTTATTATTCAATACATAGTTTTTCAAATGTACAACTGTTTATACTAAAGTTGATCTCAATCCATTTTGTCAGTCAAATTAATCTCAATCCAAAAATCTCAAAAAAGTTACAATAAAAATCGCATATTCTGATAACTACCAAATTTGGGAAAATAAAAGGTAGATTTCTTTGGTATTTTCGAGGAAGATTTCATGTTAGAGTGATTTATAAAAAGGTTGATAATGACAGTGATGGACTATTTGTGCTCGAGGCGACTTTTCTCCAGACAAGCTTCGATTTCTATCATCCCAATTTTGTCAGCTTCTTTCAAATCATTTGAAAAATTTTGACGTAGAGAACCTCAAATTACAAAGAATTTTTTCTGCGACCATTTATTGTAAAAATCATAGGGGATTGGGCGCAGAATTGAATTAAGGACAACTCAAGTTGGGATAGTTAACGAGCGAAAATTGTTTTCTATTATAGCGTAAGCAGCAAACTATATCATTCTGATTTGAAATTAGGCAAGCAATTTGCTTCGACAGAAACGATATGGAGGCACATTTTATCACTTTTGTTTTAAATAAACATGTGGACGTTAAAATTAAGAAATTCAACAGAACGAAAAAAAAATTACTTCTTTTTTTGTTTTCTTTGCACATTCTGTGACCACTAAAACAATTAGAAATCTTTTTATCGGATCCAAAAGATCAAATTTATCAAGATCAGATTCTTGCAATTAGTCAAGCTTACGGAAATGAAATAAACAGAGCTACAATCAATCATTACAAACTTAAAATCTAACTAACTAAGAAACTTCACACGTTTTCGTTTCTTTTGATCTATTTGGTGTACTTCAAATTTGTTTCAAGTGGTCTGGCGGAAAAGTGTAAAAATATGTTTTTAGGAAAATTTTGAAATTGAAAAACAATTCAAAAAAATATCAAGCGTTCAAGAGTTCAAGCGAAATCAGTAAAGTTTTGGCAAAAATTGGCATTTGCTAAGTGTTACCATAGAAATTGTTCCTATTATCCTGGAAGTTTTTCCGCTGTTGCAAAAGTTTTTTTGTTCCATTGTGGTAAACTTGTTTAAAACTGAGTCAAAAATATCGTCAGCAGTCAATTGGAAGGTTTAACAGAAAAACTACAAATTTACGTTTTTTAGTGTGCGCCCCCGCTAGTAATTATATAAGCGCAATCAGTAAAGCTTTGGCAAAAAATTGGCATTTGCTAAGTGTTACCATAGAAATTGTTCCTATTATCCTGGAAGTTTTTCCGCTGTTGCAAACGTTTTTTTTTATTCCCTTGCGATAAACTTGTTTAAAACTGAGTCAAAAAATATCGTCAGCAGTTAATTGGAAGGTTTAACAGAAAAACTACAAGTTTACGTTCTTCTAGTGTGCGCCCCCGCTGGTAATTATATAAGCGCAATCAGTAAAGTTTTGGCAAAAAATTGGCATCTGCTAAGTGTTACCATAGAAATTGTTCCTATTATCCTGGAAGTTTTTCCGCTGTTGCAAACGTTTTTTTTTGTTCCCTTGCGATAAACTTGTTTAAAACTGAGTCAAAAAATATCGTCAGCAGTTAATTGGAAGGTTTAACAGAAAAACTACAAGTTTACGTTCTTCTAGTGTGCGCCCCCGCTGGTAATTATATAAGCGCAATCAGTAAAGTTTTGGCAAAAAATTGGCATCTGCTAAGTGTTACCATAGAAATTGTTCCTATTATCCTGGAAGTTTTTCCGCTGTTGCAAACGTTTTTGTTTTGTTCCCTTGCGATAAACTTGTTTAAAACTGAGTCAAAAAATATCGTCAGCAGTTAATTGGAAGGTTTAACAGAAAAAATACAAATTTACGTTCTTGTAGTGTGCGCCCCCGCTAGTAATTATATAAGCGCAATCAGTAAAATTTTGGCAAAAAAGTGGCATTTGCTAAGTGTTACCATAGAAATTGTTCACGTACGATTTGAAGATTTTGTTTGAAACCATTTCGATTAAAACGTGGACTACCAATATTGAAACGATCCCTGCAACCTAAACTTTCAGTTTTGCTTCGTAAACAAACTATGCAGCTTAATTTTTGCTATACAATAAAAAATTAAGGAAAACAAAAGTTAAAAAAACGTTCGAAAAGCTGGCATATTTTTGAGGCATGTATTTCAATCCATCTCAACATTTGGAATCCTTGACCAAATTGTATCGAGTTTTTGTGGTATTTGAAAAATCTCAATTTGTATGGTCCTGTGCGTATTCTGCTTTGAACGGAATTTCTTAACAGAGAAACAGAGTTTTTACCTCTCAAATACTGGCTCAAAAATGATCAGTTTGAGTTTTTTGAAAATTTAAAATAAGTTTTTCAATGCTTCGAACAAACATGAAAAATACAATATAATATCGATCTTCAGTGTTTTTTTTTTACTTATGCGATGGCCAATTTTTTGAGCTTTCTAACTGCTGGTAACTTATAGTAATTGTCTAAATCAAGCTGGATCTGCATATAAAGTTCTTTAAAATCATAAGTAATGGCATGTTTCTGTTTTTTTTCCAAACGAACATAATCGGATTTTTATCTCAGCTGCAAACTTATGCAAAAAGCGTCAACCTAAAATTTTATTAATTCTATTCTTATCTGTAGGCCATTTACATCAATTGGAGCTCGACAAGCTTGGACACCACAGTCAATGTCCGCTGAAGCAGAGAGAACCAGAGTTTCCCTCGGCCGCGACCCGAATAATGCTGACACAAATTCTACGCGAGTTCAGAGTTCATACAACTCTCGGCCATCTACGTCTAATGAGCTAATCGGTAATTATTGGTACAAGTTTTTCGGTGCATCTCAGATTCGTTCAAATTTATCCAGATCAGATTCCTCCGATTAGTCAACACTAGTGAATTGAAGTCAACAAAGCTGCAATCATTCAGTACAAAATTAAAATATGACTCAAATTAAAACTTAAAGTTGGCAAGAAAGCTCCGTACCTACTTTACAAAAAACATTTAAATTTTGACTGTAAAAAACAATTGCAGAGCTGTAAATTTCGACATATGTACACTTTCTAAGCTTTTTGGATACTTTTTAAGAAAAATCTTCACTTGAAATTTATTTTAACATTTATATGATTAACAAGTCTTTCAAATCCTAATTTTTTAAATGATTGCTTTTTTGTTGGTTAATTTTTCTGAGAAGCCTAAGGTCTGCGAAATAAAATAAAGAGTGTTGGGCATTTGATGTGTATAGTTGTGTACAATTTCTGATGTTTATGGTTGCCCGGGTTGACCAAAACTTCGAATCATACAATTTCCATTTATGAAAAATTTCTTGTCATACAATTCCATACAATGCCATACGTACAGAACATTGTATGAAATCTCTATGATAAACATTGTTCCATATATGGAAATTGTATGACTAACAAATTGTCATAAATGGAAATTGTATGACTAAAAGTTTGCCATTTATGAAAATTGTATGACAAACAGTTTCCGGGAAAAAAACTTCATAAAAGGCACAATTTACATTAAAGCACATCTACTAAGCCGTGAAATCTCTGAATAGAGAAGAAAACCTGAGAAAAGAAAGTTTTTTTTAGAAGTTGCAATCTCAGTTTCTTAATTTTCTGCAGGAAATCTTCTCAACTCTTTAGATAGAAGCAAGGTCGTAATCTGATCCCCAGGGTAAATACTGGAGAGAGGGTTACCTCAAAATATATTTTTCAATAAAACCTGTATATCTCGGTGACAATCTCCGGCAAACCATCTGCAGTTCGGCAATCACATCGTGAATCCATTTTTTCTGACATCCACAACTGCATTTCCTATTTTGATACATGCTTAAAATTAAGAGTCAAATACCTTGGAGTTGTGATGGATCGAAAATTAAGTAACCAACAGAAGAAATTAAAAAACATACTAAGAAAAGGAGTAGTCAATTGCTGTGCAATTAGCACAGAATGCAAGGACAATACTGCTTGAAAGAATTTCAAAAGAATTTTTGTCTTTCATTTAGTGACATTCGTTATGCGTGGTGTGATAAGAGAACTATTAAAGCACGTTATTGTTATCGACAAAATCGTCAATGGTTCAGTTCAAAAAACGAAAAATCACCAAAAAGTTTTATTAAACTAATTTTAAAGAAAAAAATGTTGGAGTAACTTTAGGAGTACGTTTCAGGAATTAAAAACTGGCAACTGACCCAAAAACATTTTACACTCTTTAAAAAATGTTTGAAAAACTTTTCCTATGCACTTCTGGTATGCTGAAAGCTTCTGGGAAAAAATGCTTGTCATACAAATATCATATATGGAAACTGCATGACAAGCAATTTTTAGCTTAAAAGTGAAATTTTTGTCTTTAGAGTCGGAAGTGCTCTCAGTGAAGCAAAAAAGCTCCTAACTAATTAAAATTTGGTTACAAACAGCTTTCGAAATTTTTTTTTTTAAATTTTGCCTTCTATGGAAAAACGCTTACCATACAAGTTTCATGTATGTAAATTGTATGATAAACAATTTTTAGTTACAAGTAAAATTTTGTTTTTGGAGTCGAAAGTGCTCTCAATGAAGGACAAAATGCTCCTAACTAATTAAAACTTGATTACAAACAGCTTTCGAAAGATTTTTAAAAATTTTGCTTTTTATGGAAAAACGTTTATCATACAATTTTCATATATGGAAATTGTATGATAAACGTTTTTTACAAAAAAAATTAGGGTTTTTTTTTCACCAGACTGTTTTAATTAGATCACATAGTCGCAGAAATAAGTAGGAATCTTTTTCCAATGTTTTTTTGAAATTGTATGAAAATTGTATGACAAGCAGTTTTCCATACACTTGATGTATGGAATTGTATGATAAGCATTTTCGGTGTATGGAGGTCAACCCGGGTGCCTTCAGCTTTATGTAGAGATACGTACCAGGTAGTTGATTGGCTTGTTGTAAAATCTTGTCCTTTTACTAGGTACCTTTTACAAAACTTTTTACAGCATATATAACACATTTCAGCGATGCAAATTAATCATCAATAATCAATCATTATTCAGCGCGATTTATTTCAAAATCATTTTGGGGATAAACCGTTCAATTCCCCCCCCCCCCCCCTCCCTCCCACGAATTGATTTAGGGGAGACAAAATCGGGGTTATTCAAGAAATACCTTTGCGTATACCTTACTTTTATAGAAAAATAAAAATAAAGTTAGATAAAATTGATTGAAAACACGTTAGTTAGGTTATTAACACCTTCAAATGCAATCTCACATAAAAAGTGTGAAAACCAATTTTATGTGCGTTTTTGTTTAAAATGGATACCTTATACAGAATTAATTTTAATTTAAAACGTGGCTAGGGGCAAAAATCTACTGTTGGTCACTTAGGGGGGTGGGGGATTGTGCGGTTGATCCCCTTTCGATTATTGCTATTGCTATACTATGCTGACAACTAGAAAAACTGCGCAATAAATTGAATGCAGTTCAATCGTCTGAAATTTTTCACTGAGGAGATTATGTTCGCTCGTTAAACCTTCTCACTTGCACATTACACTATCTACCCTAGTTGATCAAGGGAGGCTATCCTGCAAAATCTTGCAAAAATATTGCAAGATACTTTTAAACAAGATGCATCTCTTTAAACGTTCTTGCTAGACAACATCCTGAAAGATAACCTTAATTCTATAAAGATCTCTAAAGACATGAATTCTTTTGTGAAAAAAACTTTACATTATTAGACAGGTTAATTTTTTTTACCAGTAGACACTTTACCAGTAGCAAAAAAAATTAAATACTTGAACAAATCAAGTTTAGAAAGAAAGAAATAATCTCATAATAAGATGAACATAATTATTTATCAGATTTATTGGAACTCAAAATACAAGATGTCTCCAGCTAATTGACTCTAATCAACAAAGTTTTGACAAAAAATTTAAACTTAACCGCTAGAGTGGCAAAAAAAACTAGATGAAAAGATCCAAAAAAGTTGTTTTTTGAAAATTTTTATTTTGAAATGCATAAATTATATAGACAATTTGAAACTATATGCATCACGGAAAAAAATCAAAACTTATATGAACATTTTCGAAATTTATTTGACCTAAATTTTTTCCGAGCTTGAACTCAGAACTCTTTATAGCCGGTTATCTTGCAAGATCTTGCAAGAGTCTTGCAAGATTCTTGCAAGATAACCCTCCTTAATCGACTAGGGTAGTGGAACGCGCAGAAGTTTTTCTGGGGGGGGGGTTCGGAAGAATTTACCGGCTTTTTTTTAAGATTGACCAGTTTAATTTTCCGAGCTCTCCCAAAAATAGTATGAGTACCCTAATTTGTGAAAAATTAAAAAAATTGGGCTTCTTTTCGGCGCGCGCTCCTCCCTCTAAACTAGTTTTTTTAGAAAAATTTTGAGGTTGTTCAGTGATGAAGTTATAAAGTTATAAAGTTAAGACTTGGCAACCAGAATCTGCAGAAAAATCTTTTTAACGCTTTTTTATTAGCTCATATCAAGGAGAGCATGTCTCCCTTGAGTTTAGTTGATGTTTTGTTTTAACACACAAGATAATGTACTGTGCCGAGCAAACATAAACTCCCCAATGAAAATTTTCAGACGATTCAACTGGATTCAACTTTTTGGGTAGTTTTTATAATTGCCAGCATAATATAGCAATAGTCTTTCCAATTTCCTGAACATGCTTTCTCTTTATTGCAGTAGGGTTGCGCGTAAAATTGCTTATTTTGTCAGGAAGCTCCAGCTCGGCGCTAAATGGGGAATTTAGAGTTTCGGCGAAGAGATGATAGAAAGACCTATGTTTTTTGTGGGAGGCGATCAGGGGGGTGTGTAGAAGAAGAACCCAATGTATTAAGATAGGGAATCAAGTATCCGGTCTTCACCCTATGTATTAAGATAGGGAATAGATTTCGTATGTATTAAGATAGGGAATAGGTTTCCCATTGTATTAAGATACCAGGTGTCAGATGGTAAGCTTTTTTCGGCGCCCGAATTTCCCTTGTATAAGGATAGTCTGAAGATTTCCCTATGTAAAATGATTCAGTGTAGGGAATTAGGAACTCGTTAAGATAGGGAATAGTTTTTTCAATGTATTAAGATGTGTAATTGGCTTCAGATGGTAAGTTTTAGAAAAAATTTTCGGCGCCCGATCTTGCCATGTTTATAGATTCTCAGCACCAATCCGATAGAGTATAGGTTTCTCAATGTTTTCAGGTATGATTTCATTTTGTTCTCAATCATTTGATTTATATTGAAAGTGTCTGAAACTATGCTAAAATCTAACTGAAGCTTCAAAGAAGAAATAAAGTTTTCCAAAAAAATAATTTACTGTAAATTGTTTTACTACAGTTGAAGAAATAAATAACATGTAAATTATTGCATCGTATAAAGTTTTACTACAGTTTACAGTTTGAATTTACAATTTAAATGGCTTAGTGTTTACTCCATCATTAGGATTTTCCCTTTTCGGGTAAAAGAAACTGAGTCCTTCTTTAGTTTGTTCATATGTTCCGACTAAATGATTGGAGGTTTTGAATCCGCGATTCGTTGACTTCAAATTTACAGCTTAGTCAAGAACTCGTCTGTATTTAGACTTTGGTCCATCCCCAGTATCTTCTAGCGTTCTTTTGTTGAGTCCTTTGCTACTAAATTTAAATTTGTCGCTCTTACTATCATAGCAGCAATACGGCATAGCAATATTTCAGTATAGCGAAATTCTTCTTTGAGTAGACCGCGTTCTCGTTTGTCATGCTTTTTAGGGACAACGCAGCATATAAGTGGTAAGAAATTTTTCTTTGCATCGGCAATACAGTCATTTCTGCAGTCTTTTCGACGGATTTGTAGCCATTGAGTTTTGTTCTCAGGTAAAAAACAGTCCTCCAAGTTCTCTTCGGCTAATTCTAGATACAGAGAATCTGTATCCATCTCCAGTTCCTCAATCTTATTCTCATTGCAATAATAAATTTTTTTTTAAAAAAACACCAACATTCTAAGTTTAGCGTATTGGTGATGAAAAAGCCTACAATAATTGGTTCTCTTCGATTGTTGACTTTAAGAGTTCTAATTCAAATTAATCTTTTTTCACAACATTCAATTGCCTTAAAAATTTTCGCTTTTTGTTTTGTGTGTCTTCTCATTGCCCAGATATTTGGTTTTCTTGTGTCTGGATCTGTCGATAATTTGATAACCGTACGAACTGTTACCGAGAAGGTTTATGGTCTCAGCAACAACTCCAGAGTGTGGATTCTCGTCTCCTTCTCGTCGAGCATCAACAACATATTGAAAAACAATTTTGAATTCTTTCCTAGGTTTGTAATCAACAAACCGATAAAATTTTGTACATTGAAGTCCACGACTTAGACAGAAGTTGAGAAGGGGGGTGATGATTGTGCCTCTTTTTAAATTAAAATTGGAAGTCAACATTTGTTGTGGAGTTTTCAAAAAAACCGTTTTCTTCGGCATAGTTTTTTGATGTATTCTCCTTTATCGTTACGGCAGACGTCAATACTTTCAAATATTGGACAAAATTGAAAATGTGGGCTTCAACTTGTCGGGAACTATTCAATCACATTGCACATTGCCAAAAAAAGATCCGTTTTTTATTTTTTCAAGTAAAGAATCAGTAGACAGAGTTTTTCTATATGGAATTTTTGTCCTGACATAATTCTTGAATAAAGAATTTGTTTTGAAATGCTCCCATCACTCACACTCCCTCTTTTCCTGAATATTTAACCAGTTTCTTTTATGTACTCTCGCCTCAACTCATCAATTTCTCGCTCCTTATTTCCCTTTCAAGATTTTGTTCTGACAACGATGGACGGGCTTCTTGGCATGACCAGAAGGGATAGTAGCAACCCATAGCTATAAATACTGCTTTACAGTGATCGCAGAAGCCATCAACTTGGAAACAGTCAATTGTCTTCTGCTTACCGGTTGTGTAAAAACTCTCAATTTTACACTCTGTTCTCAATTCTTGATAGAAGGACATTACCATGTTCTCGAAATTTCTTGTCTGTTTGTTTTTAGTTTTGAAACGATCAGTTTCAGAGTCAAACTTCCATCTTGTGTTAAATCGGGTCGGCATCTCTTGGCACATTGAGAAAAAATATAAATGGCTAGCGTCAATTCCAACTATGTCTTCCAAACATTAGACGAATTGTGAATATAGGTTTGATCGACTCAGCTATTTGTTACACCATCGTAGGAAGTCTTTCAAACAAGATCAATTTTCGAAACCTTTTGGTGGAAGTGATTGAACACGTATCTTTTTCAGCGCACTTTGTTGATCAAGTCCTCCTTTAACAGATTTTCGGTAATCGTTGAAATCTTTCTCAAGATGGTTGTCATTTCTCAGTTTGCTGAAAAAGGCTTCATATGGAGGCAATTTCGTACCGTCAAGATTGTCTGGACTGTCAAACAATTCATAAGGGAAAAAATCTTTCGTTTCAGTTGCTTTATAGGCTTTCAGAAACAAATCCAAGGTTCTTGCTTCTCTAAGAAACTTCAATGTGTCAAAAAACTGTACATCTTCAATCTTGAATGATATGAAATCACTTCCTTTTTTAATGACTGTTGGTTTGATTTCTTTATCACATATAAGGTACGGGATCAAATAAGATGTGATAAGGCTCAGATCGTATCTGCCGCTATTGAAGTCGAACACCGGTAAAGTATTAATATAGCGCTTTAAAAGCTGTTTCGAGTCGATCAGCTGATTTTTTGAACTCTTAAGCAATACGCCGACATGTCATCTTCCTCGCCATCCTCGACACAATCATCTTCATTATCGAAGACTTCTAGTCTTCTAATTGAAATTCTATTGTTGAGTTTATGAAAGATGCTTTTGATTTGATTGTTGACAGTGTATTCGATTTCTTGAACCTAGGTTCTTATTTGTAATTTGCTTTTTTCAGCCAGAAGTTTCAAATTGCTAACAAAAGCAATTATTAGGAGTTCTGGATCGTTTTCACACAAGAAAATTGGATCATCTTGCAGAACTGAAGATATTGAGACGGAAATAGGGACATGTTTTCCAATCTACGGAGTTGTTTTGGTCGCTTTCAATTCTTATGCGGGAACCCAAACCATTTCGAAGTCAAAAACTGCTACATTACTAAAAGAGTTTCTGAGCTGTAGAATAGGGAATGCCGAATCCATCCAGTTTCTCGAAAATAGTTTCTTGCAGTGTGTACGCGTTTTAGGATAAATAAGTCACACTCTATCTATACACGTTAGAAGATGTCGGTTGAATTTGTCTGATCCGTTGAAGAAACGGTCACAACTAGGTCATCGGAAACACTTGAAGAAAGAATCAATACCATTCGTTTGAATGATATGGTTAATGAGTCTTAACATTTTAACTCTTTTTTCAAGTTTTTCAATGCTTCGTCTGGCTAATTCCTTATTATATTCTCCTTATTGATTGTCAAAACCGTTAATGAATATGTTGCGTTCAACTATTTCCTCAACAAAAGATAGATCATCAATTGACACTCCACGAAAGTTCTTAGTATCGTATCCAGACTTTGATACAAGCTCTGTAAACACCTGAGATGTATGAGCATCGTGATTACTATGGCTATACAAATAGATTGGTAACGCATGGAAAAAGCAAAGATGATTTTTTGTATGTTTGTTTATCTTTGTCCGATAAAAGACAGTTTACTGAATGGTTTTTCAATAAAGGCTCGATTAAAATTGGGATGGTTTTTAGTTTTGCAGCGTAAATAGTCATCAACTTGAACCATATTTATCAACTTGAACCTCCACTTTGTGTTCTGCCGGTCCTTAGTACATTGCATCACGATACCAAACTTTCAACTTTTCACTGGATTGAAATCAAGTCCGCTTTCGTACTAAATAATTGCGATTTTTTGAACAAAGTATCGTTTTCGTGTGAGTACTAATACCGATTTTCTCCCGTTTTGACCTACAAGTAACAAATCACAGAGCGATTTTGATTTTTGCAGTGGAATCTAGCGTATTTAATACTTCTTCAAGGTTCTCGTTGATAATTTTGGTATCCAATTTTGACAAGTGGAAGTGAAACCTTTTCTGTCTCCCATTCTCCATCTCAGTATCCACCAGGAAGTGCTGACAAGCACTCAACTCTTCATTGAGTTTCTCTCCATCTTCCCCTTCCTGCTTCACAGTCTTGTTCAAGTCTGCAACCGTATCTCTTGGTTTCCGTTGTTTCGCTGCATATTCTTTTCTCCGATGTTGTAGGAGCGAGTAGTAAATCGGACAATCCTTCTCGCAAGTCGAGCAAACCGTTGACTACTTGGAACTTAAGGGCGCATGCTTTTTAGCCACGTGATAATTCATTTCTTGCTTATTGTAAATAAATTTCTCACAATTAGGACAACAAATAATCCCTGCTTGACAACTTTTGCGGTGTCGAGCTGCATTTTGACAAACATACATGTTTCCACAGTCAACGCACTACACTTTCTCGTTTCTATTCAGCGACGGTATCTAAGAATGGGAGTAAAATTAAGTCTTAAGATAAAGGAATGGGGATTTAAGACAAAGTGGTAGATTTAAAATGTCCCAAAACAGTTAATAGATTATTAATACTTACTTTGAATTGTTGAAAATATTTGAAAAAACTTCAAGTAGTTTTACAAAAAATGTAGCGATTCCTCGTAACGTAAACAAAATCAGAATGAAATAGTTTTTTTGCTGCTTAGGGAAAATCAACCAATCAGAATTGAGTTATATATTTTAGTATCACTGTTTGTCCGATATCAACCAATCCTATTCCAGCATTTTCTAAAAGTGAACTGTTCATTATTTTTTGAACAAACCTAATCATAATTTGAAAAATGTGTATCAAAAACCATTTGAACATTCCAATTGATATTGCTATTGATGAAATAGATGTTGACTCTTACTTTTTTCATTGTTTTTTGGATATTTTTTTTCTACAGATTAGAGTTATCCGAATAGGTAAAGGTCTCTTTGGAGAAGATTACTCAATCAAAGAGTTCACTTTTGATCCGCATTTTGAGTATCAAAGCTTGAAGCTTACGGCTGAATTACACCTCACAAGGTAAGGAAGTTTTTTATTCTCGAGAATTTGAAATTAGTCAAAAAAAACGATAACCTATCAAAGACGATAATCTATCAAAGACGCTTTTTATCCCCTACCCGATACTCAAATTTGTTAAAAAAATCCCAGCAAAGTTCTCTATTCTTTCATTTTTCTCTAGGTTTTCAAAGTTGAAAGCCCAGCTTGATTCGGTTTCGACTCAAAATTCTAGAGATTTGCTTAGAAAAATTCATCAATTTTAAGTTATCCTCCCAAATTTAATTCAAAATCAAAGAACTTGACTATCTGCTCAAAAATCAGCCATTGTTGAGTAATAACTTACAACAATTTCAACTAACTTGAGGCAAAAATTTAGAGAAAAGCTACTGGTTTTACATTTTTTTCTTTTTTTACTTATATCGGCGATATTTCATATTTTTACGGCAAACAATTTTTGGTCATTATTTTGCGACTGGTTTTTTGTTTATAATTTTTTTATTTGAAAGTTTTAAGCCTTTAAAAGGGTCCTCAGATTGGATACGACATTTAGAACAGTTCCATTTTTGTAATTGGAAACGACAATGCGTAAAAATTACCTAAATTGGACCTTTGTTTCCGATTGGACATGACTTTTATAAACAAATTCCAAAAAATAAGAAGCTGAAATCTGATTGAACACGACTACAATCCAGAAAGAAAATCAATTCTGATTAGTTAAACGACATATTCGAGTCAAAGGTACCCCTCACTCCTAATTAAAAATCTTTTTATTTTCAATTAAACTACCGTCAACTAACTCCTTTTTCAGCTCTCAATGCCCAAATTTCAGCTTATCTTCCGTCAGCTACCCCCCCCCGCTCAGCTCTAAACCACTCTTGTTTTTACTCTTTCACTCAACCTATTGATAAAAATGATCTTCTCAGTGCAAAACAACAACCTCATGTGCTCATGCCTGATCTAGATCAAATTCAAGTGCGAGAAATAGACTCTGAAGTTTTTCTGGCAAGAAAGGACATCCCAATCCAAGTCTGAGCACAAGGGAATGAACTACCCCAACACTCCTAAATCAAGATATGTGTTTCAACCACTCGACAATTTCCGCTTTCCTTGGGAGGGAGCAGGATCAGATGAGGGTTTCTAAGAAACAATGACGCCTCAAAACAACCCTCCACAACAAACACCAGCGATGGAACCTCGTCCAGCTCTGCGTTCTATAGAGAACCTCCAGAATTCTTTTGCTGCTCGACAGCTCTTTGATTAAAAATTTTTGTAAGTATTTTCTGTCGTCTGGTATTAACTATGTTTTTTGTAATTAAATAATTTTTTCAATTTCATTTTAATTATGAGAATAGATGAGAGGTTCTTGGTAAAACCTTGAAAAACAATTAGACCTTATATTAGTGATCCGAAATCCCACACATGTTAAGAAATTTGATTAGTTTTAACACTAAAACATTTGTACACAAATAAAAAATATCTGATGGTTTTTGCATCTTGTCAAAAAAAAAGCTCAAACACTTTTCGCACTTTGTAGAAAAAACGGAAACAGTTTCCTAATCTTGTCAACAAAATTGAAACACTTTCTGCCCTTTGTCGAAAAAAGTGAAATACTTTTCGCATCTTGTCAAAAAAAAGTGAAAATTTTTTGCATCTTAATTTAAAAATAGAAACACTTTTTGCAACTTGTTAAAAAATTCGAAACGTTTTTTGCAGCTTCTTGAAAACCAAAAGAAACATTACATCTTGCTTACAAGTTTGAAGATATTTTTGCAAATTGCTTAGCAAAGGTGAATTTTTTTGTAAGCATATGAGAGAAATTAGATGAAATATCACAAGTTTTTGTATTGAAAAATTGACATGATCCTTATTTATAAATCCAAAACCATCAATAAAACAGTCAATTATTTTTAACAAGTCATGTTCATATATTGAGTTTTGTACTTTACGAATTCTTTCCGGAAAAGCTGAACTAGTTTGTGAGGAAACTAGTTTCTGGTTAGAATACGAATAAAGACGTTTGAATTTTTTGTTTAACAGACTTTTGTTTGCCACACTTGGCTTTTTCTGCTCCTTTCCTTTCAAATTCCGATGAACAACCTGGTGAAGTTGATTGAAAACTTCGCCAAATGACGAAATAAAATTAGAGTAAAATCTGTATTTAAACAGAGTGTAAAGACAATCAATAATTTTGTAAATGAAATGAAAATTATTCAATCGTTGTGAAATTTCATCGAAAGATGAACCAATCAGAATTATAATGAACAATTTTCCAAAGAACAGTGATAATTGTGGATAGAGATAAAAAACTTTGGGTTACTATACACTTTTTGTAAAAGTCACTGGAATTAGAAACAGAAAGCGATTTTTCATTATAATCTGAATGAAAGCTGGGAAGAGCCTGACACATAGCTGCAGCCATCTGGAACGAAATTTTTTGCTGCGAATTTTGGACTCATATGGGAAGACTAAAACTTACATAATTCCATATTGAGAAAATTCAATCAGAAATTCCAATTGTAGTTCTATTTGCTTTTGTGGTTAAGCGAATGATGACTCATGTTGTTTAATTCCACTTTTCTTTGATCTCAAAATAGTTTCTGTCATTTCATCTGATCAGTCTGTTTTTCAAAAATGTACTCAAGAAAAGACATTTGTCTCAATTATTCTGAATTCTCAAAAAATCAAACAAGAACTGGGAGGTTTGCTTGGTCGCAAAGACCTTATAAGGGGAAAACTTATTTCGAACCCTGCTTTCAACTATTCAAAAAAAAATGAGTTGGAACAACACGAAAAAAGACAGCAAGTCTAACTTGGTGAAAAAAAAGAAGAAGCAATCTCGGCGATTGATATACTGTTATTCAAGACGCTGAAAACGTTGGACTCATTCCAATAATGGAACTCACTTCTGACAAGGAGCTTGCCAACTGCAACAAAGCGTATGACAGAGCAACTTGCAACAGAAGAAAAGTTTGTGTCACGATCAAGAAGTACAATGTTATTAAACCTCACTTCATTCAGATTCGACTCTTCACTGCAAAAGATAATGAAGTAATGAAACATGTTGCCTATGTCAACTATACTTTGAACGAACTCAAAGAACTGTCTCAAATTTTGGGAGACTTTATGTTTGTTGAAAACTGCAATGTACAAAAAATTGTGTTATTTATGTTTTTTGTTTTATAAATTGAATATTTATCCTTAAAATCATTTTTCTTTTAGCGTTCGCGTTGAGCAGTATGAGTTGGAAGACTGGTTTGTCAAGAAATTTAACTTTTAAACGTCACAAAAAATTGAGACTTTTTCATATAGTTCCAAAAGAAAATTTCCAAAAATTTTCCCTAATGGTTATAGAATCACAAAATTTACCAATTTTGCAGAGTTTGGACATAGACTCACAAATATCTCATTTTAAGTGGACTCTGCATAACGGTAGAAGAAAAATTCACAAAGAAAACAGATCCGATACCAAAAAAAAAGAAATTATAGAATATCGTAGAAATCGAAATCAATGAAAAATTTATCAATCTTCACGACTACAAAGAGGAGAATATGATAAATTACTTGATATACTTTCTTCCTTACTAGGTTTCAAAAACCTTGCCTCATTATTGACGAATGCACTGTAGAAAATAAACGTACAGAAAATGAATAAAATTCTTTTTTGAGATCATTAAGCAAAATTTTTCGTCAAATATGAAAAGAAAACTTTTAATTCTTTGTACCAGTATTGTTTTGGACCCGGACATTTTTTTGAAAGAAATGGAACAAATTTTTCCTTTTGGAGGTCTAATTGGATGCGTAAGTATGGAATCAGTTGGAGATGCGGTTAGGAAAAGTATACTGAACTTGAAAAAATATTGAAAAATCTAGAATCCAGAGAAACGGAACTTTTGCAAAAGCTTATGAAAAATGTAGGATTCTGTCAGAATTTTTGGAAACAATGATTTTTAACTTGCATGAATACGCTTGCCCAAAATCTCAGTTTTTGATTTTAAAAGAAGAAGAAAATGATTGGAGGTATAGCAACTACCTATTTCGACAAGAAAAAACTCACTGTGCAGAAAGATAAGCATTACCATACGGAACATGGACTCGATGATTTTTAACAAAATGTAAGTCATAATAATCCTAATTTACTACCTTTTTTAAACTTTACAAAATGTCATTGTCAACTTTTTCTTTCCGGAGTGTAGATGGTCGATCAATGTGACAAGCCCGTAAGTTTTGGAAATTTTGTTCTTGATGAAGAAAATCAAGAACGAAAACCATCGAAATTGTTTGAATGTACATGTAATAGATCTCCTTTAGTTTTTCTGTGCCAATTTTTTGTTATAGTTTTGATGCTACTAAGTGCAATCGTTCGAGTTATGTTATCCACAACACTAGAAGAAAGAACAGTTTTGGTAGCTATATTATCAAGTACAGTCGGTTATCTTCTACCTTGTACAAGGCTATGAACAAAAATATATCTACCAAAGAACGAATATTCATTTCCCTAGTTGGACCAAGTGGATCTCGAAAATCTGATCTTATTTTGATTGGATGATTATTGGAACTTTTTACCAGTATTTGACAATTGTTTTTAGTTTTACCAACGTTATCAACCTCTTTATTGTCAAATGCAGTGAAAAGAAAATTTGATTTTGTCAAAAGAAGCAGATTTTGACTTCATCAAAAATCTTCCCAAAAACAGAACTTAGTATCTGCTTATATTTGATGATTCTTGTGAAGAAATTTCAAACTCCAAACAGTTTGTAAAAATTGCTACTGACAACAAACACAATTTGTCTCATCGAAGCCAATTGGGAACAGATGTAGAGTTTAAAAAAAACACACATAGTCTTCTTCAGGTCACCGAGAGATGTTTTACAAATCAATGCATTAACTCAACAATTAGTTCCTGGATATCAATTAAAAAGAATGGTATCAAGATGCAACATCAGTTCCTTACGGTCATTTACCGATTGACTTAACCCCAAAAACAGTTGATTCACTCAGGTATTGCTGTAATAGTGGCTGAACTACAAGGAAAATCTACTAATCAGCTGGTATAGAGACAACTTTTTTGGACGACGAGTACACAATACGTCTCTATTCTCCCAATAGTTCGAAAACTTTCCCTAAGACTTGGCAAACATTTCATTCTCAATTGTCCAAAAGTTTTCATTTAGTTTCTGAGCGATTGTTTAAAAAATCAATTAAGAGGAGAGCTTCGAGATCTTCGGAGTGAAGACAAATTGAAATATCGAAAAGATAATTCAGAGCTAACACAAAAAGAACTCCTCTACACAAAAGAAAAATTATTTTAAGTTTAACTAAAGGGTTACTATTGATATCTATCATCACCCCTTTGTAAGTAAAAGTTTCACTGACTATGGAACAGATTGTTTCAATTCCGTACTCAGTTTATCAATCACAAAGTACAATTCCAAAAAAAATTGAAACAAAAACATAAAAAAGAGGATAATGTACCACAAAATTTTGGTACTGTTTACAGTGTTTTAAATGTGAGGTTGAAAAGGAATAAACATTAAGCACCTTATTGATTCGGTTTTGCAACCTTATAAAATTAAACTCAGCCAGTCAGACAAAATCATATTAGGTAATCGAGATACAATAGAATCTATTCAGACTTTGTGTGTGCACTAAAGCGGAGAAACACCGATTTTCGAGATATTTACTTTACTATTTTGGAAGCAACTCCGCTCACTCCTAAACTTGTTATTATTCAGAAGAATGCCATAGCAAAAAACAGTGGAATTTTGATCCTTTTCAAAATCTTAAAAGGTAAGTCTAAACAGATTGCAGGGTTAGAGCTGCGCACGGTTCTGTGCGAAACTTAAGTAAAGCGAGTGCTTTATCAAAAAAGAAAGTAGAACAATTAGTACAATTCAAGACATCATATACAAAATTTGGTCACTCAATCAGACGTTTCCGAAGGCTTCAAGAATTTTCTAAACATATCACTGAAATTTGTTGTATGGACTTGGCTATTGTAGAAAAGATAGCTAGTCAAAACAATGGAGTCAAAATTTTATTAGTTGCCTCAGATATTGTTTCGAGATTTGTCGTATTTCAAACACTGAAAACAAAGTATGCCAAGAACACTTTACAAGCTGTCAAAAAAAAGTTTTCTCGAAAAAACACTACTGAAAATTTTGAGTTGATAAAAGAAAAGAAAATGGGGAAACTTTTCAAAAAAAGTTGCGAGAAGAAAGACACTGAAGTTTACACAACATTGAGTGAAACAAAAGCTGCATTTGCAGAGAGGGCAATGCAGTCTTTGAAACATATAACATATCGTTACATGTAAGATCATTGTGAAAAATTTGTTCCCAAATTGCAGCAACTTGTTTCTACATTGAACTGTCGAAAAAATGGATCAATTGCAAAATCTCCGAGATTTTTAGATTTTTTTGTCTACTTTTTAATCACTTTTGTATAACAATTTGGTCCCCAAATATACTAAATCAGAACTCAAAATTGGCGATAGAATTAGAAACTCGAAAAATGATATTCCGTTCCGAGAAGGATACAAGCCATCGCTTACAGATGAAATTTTTGAAGTTCGGCAAAATCTACATATAAACCTCCTACATACATCATCAAAGATCCCTAAGAAGAAATTGTTGGAGAATCAAATACATGTTTTTGAGAAAGGGCTCAGAAAAAGTTCAGATTAAAGGTGAGTCATATTTTAAACTGAATTCCTTTTGATCAGTTGCCATGGACTCTTTCACTATTGAGCTAGTTTCTAATGCTTCTTTTAATTATTATCCGAATCATAGTCTTAGTTCTTTCACAATTTGTCTACCGGAACAAACACATTTTAAAAGAGAATGGGAGGTTGCTATTTGTGAACTATCGTATCATTTATTGTACCAAAACGTTACTGAGGGAAAGCTTACTTTCAGAGATGGGCGAGAAAGGCCTGAGGAAAAACTAAAGGTTCAACTGATGCATATTGAACCTGGATTGTATCCAAACTTTGTTGATATAGTTTTAGCCATAATGACATTGTTCGAAAAAGTATAGGCGCACAAAAATATGAAAATTACGGATTTTACGTATCAAGAGACGAAATTACACAAAAAAATGCCATCCATTCGCAGGATGATCAATCAGTGTTTATGATTCAAAGTGCTGATTTGAGTCACATTTTTGGTGATGAGTTAGAACAAAATCAGACAGGGGGTGTAACCAAAGCAAAAGTTCCACATCATCCTCAGTATTCTTAGGACATTATAAGAATGCTTTCCCTAATGATTTCAAAGGATTTTATAGAACAAAATATAGTAGGTGATTTAAAAACTCCTTTACTTCGTTGTATTCTGTTCATTGCCAACGAAAATTTGAAGACATAAAATTTACAGGACAGTACATTAATTATCAACCCTGTAATATCCTACAAATCAAAGATTATTAAAAAAATTTTCCAAGCAAAAATATAGAACTAAGGGATACTACATGTGAAAAACTTCCTATAGTGTCCGAAGGATTTACACGAAATGCTCAATGTTCATCTAATTTTCATATTTCGCGTTGACATGCAAGACAGCGTGGAAGAGGTTTTGGTGCTCTGGCACAAACTCTTGGGAGAACTGCAACTTTCATTCATTACAAATTATATAGTCTCATCTGCAAAAAGAATCGGAGCAGATTTATTTGAAATTGCAGCTCCAGTGGATGGAAAACACTCAAAACATTTGCAAAAAATTGAGGAACAAAAACAGTTCGAAAACAGTTGGGATGTGGAAAAAGAAATCCAAGCGTAGAACTAGAAGTGCCAATTCTCGAAAAATTAGTCCAAAAACCAGTCGCTCTCGCAAAGACTTTTTTGACAAAATAAAATCAATATACATCAAAGTAGTCACTTTTGGTATGGAGCTTTTACAATTTCTTCTTTGAAGATTTTTGATAAAGTCCCAGTATTTTCCAGTACTTCTCTGGATGAAAGCAGTATTGAGTTTGCGTTTGAGACAATTGGTAACCTTTATTTGGATATGTTTGATACTCACCTCAATTTAAAGCTTTAATTTTTTTCAAAGGAAGCTTGTGTGATGCTTCAAAAAAAAAGCAGAGCATAAAGCAAAATCAGAGGACGACTCAGATGAGGAATCACAAACTTACCCAACTTATGGAACAATCTACTACATTCTCTGTTCTTTATTTTTGAAGTTGATTTTAACAAAAAAAATGATTTATTATGCTAATGGAAAGCACAAATATCGAACAATTTCAACTCGTCGGCAGTGGGTAAAAAAGAAAAACTTGCTTGTCACTGATTTAGTTTTGAAGAATATCCGAAAACATTTGATATGTATCCGTTCACTGATAAAGCAAATTCTATAGGATCATGGATAACTTCATTACAGGCTTGCCCTTGATTTGTATACTTGTGAAAAATTGTCACTATCGAAAACCAAAGTTCGAATTAAACTAATTCGAGCTAAACCTAATTTTTACATGCTGTCTGATAATCCAAATGTTAGTCTGACTTGTTGATTGTTCGCTCTTTACTAGAAGGATTTCAGACGTTGAACCTAATCATCAATACTTGCAATGATATCTGGAAAAGGAGCCTGCACATTACAATTCAACCGAAACTATAGGATAAAGTTTTTTCTCTCGATCTTGTCAAAATCAGTTTTTTCAGGAAAGGGTTTTCAATAATGCGTCAATCAGAAGAACAGCTGTTGCTAGGAAAACAAACTCAGCTGTTGCGGGATCTTTTTCTTAAAATCCTTTTGATTATCAACAACTCCATTTGAGAGAGCTTAGAAATATTCGGGGCGGAAGGGCAATTATTTCATTAGATACAAATTTTCCATGTCGCCCTTATGTTACAACAATGAAAGCATCGCAGTTGAACGAAGATTTTCCAGCTCTTCCTATGCAAGAGTTTCAAAATCACTGTATTCTAGTTTTTGACTTGACTTCACTACAAGATGCAGCTGAACAGTTGCATTATCCAGAACTTAGTCGAGAAAGCTTGAGATTAGAAATGTTTACCAGTTTCCCTTGGAGCAAGTAACGGAAGTGCTAATCTTGGGAGAAAGACTATAAAACAATCTAACTGACAAATTCGGAACAGTCGCTAAAAATGTTTTTTTTTTTTTTTGAGGTTCCTATGGAAATGTGTATTTTATTGTGACTTTCCATCGTTATTGTCTCTGTACTATCTATTTTGTTTTTCTTCAGAGCTAAAACTGCATAAAAAAGAAAATGAATGCTGTTTAATTGAAAACCCGACACTTTTTTTCAACCTAGACTCTAAAACAGTGTTCAATAAGTTTTGCCTACTACATAAGGCTTGTGTCTGGGACTTTTTTGATTCAATTCCTAGATGCGTGCAATTCATTAACCTTTCTTTTTTTTATTCTCTAGTGTACTATCAAACTATCATTTTTTTAATTTTAGATGTAAATCAGCTTTCAATTGCAAGGATGGATAGTTTTTCACGAGCTCTGGTTCAAGTACATGGGGTCCTACCCTTCTGATAAAATACCTCAACTAGCCAAATACTCTAATGCTTTGCTGATTCTTTGAGTAGAAAGAGATCAACTTACTCCTTTCTAACAAAAAAGTATCGGCGAATGGTTCCTCGATAGCTAAAAAAAACTGATAATTTGTGTGGATTTTACCCAATTTATTCAGCATTTCTTCTTTTTAATTTTTTCCAGAAAAACGGAAATAATATTCAAGATGAGCCATGCATGTTTTGAATTTCATAAATATTTTATGTAAGAGTGCTTTTTTATTTGTAAGTGTAAATTTTTGCAGTAAATGTACTATACGATGCAATGAATTGTTTAGTTATTTATGTAATAGCACTCTAAATTCCCTAAATTTTTTCCAAAAAACATCTTAGCAACTAATATTTTGGTAAAATAGATGGAGAATGACGATGGCATATGGATGTTGTACTTCCCAGTTGAACGAATTAACGATAGAGAAGATAAGTCTTTGAAAATTATAACCAACTTCTAGTAAATTGTATAGTCTTTATAAAAGTTTACTCTGAGAAAGATAGAACATTTTTCTTACAAAAAGATCAAATACAAAAGATTAGAATTCTATATTTTTCTCAGTGTAAACTTTTACCGGAGCAGAACAATTGACAAATTTGGATGATAATTTTTCGAAAATTTCAAAAGATTATAGACAAAGTGATAAAAGGGAACTGAAAACAATCGTAGCAAGAAAAAAATAAACATGTTGAAGTAAAAATGAGAACAAGATAAAAACATCTAATTGGTCGAAACTTAAAAATTTTCGCATACTTTTTTTAAGTTCCAATGAAAATTTTATGCAGTTTTGATTGGACATTTTTCATGTTTTTTGAAACTTTCATCTTACGCGAAATTATTTCACGCTTCAATAATTTTGTTGGGAACTGCTATTATGCACCTCTGATCTGATTGTGAGATAAAAATGTGAAAAAAAAATAAAATAAGTCCTACAATTAATAAGTATAATGGAGCTGTCATCCTTTCTCCAAATAATCAAGGGAATGAAAGATCAAATGGGATATGAAAGAAATCAGCCGCGAGGAGCGGTCGAGATTCCCCTGATATCCCGTGGAGTGGAAGAATTAACCTGTCAAAGATAATCTTAAATTTTCTAAAACCTACCATCTGAAACTTACCATCCAAATAGAATTTTTTTTTTCGTTTTTTCAAGATAAAAAGGCTTTTCAAGATAAAAATGTTTTTGCAAGTACAATTTGAAAAAGTTTCAAAAAAGAAACATCTGAATCCTACCAACTGAAACTTACCAGCCAATTTTTTTATTCGATTTTTCAAGAATAAAAGATCTTTTCAAGATAAAAATTTATTTGCAAGTAAAACTTAAAAACTTTCAAAAAATTTTCCTAAGCACTATCTGAAACTTACCATACCACAGTTTTGTATGAAAAGATAGCCCTTAAAAGTCACAAATTGTAGGAGTTAGCTAAGAAACGCAAAAATTGGCAAAATCGAGCTCCAATAATTCGGGCGCCGAGAAAATTTTTTGAAATTTTCTATCTGAAACGTTACTATCTTAATACATTAGGAAACATGTTCCCTATCTTAATACATTGGGAAACCTATTCCCTATTGTAATGAGTTCTTAATTCCCTACACTGAATCCTTTTACATTGGGGAATCTTTACACTTCCCTTGTACATGGAAAATTCGGGCGCCAAAAAAACTTACCATCTGAAACTTACCATCTGAAACCTGGTATCGTAATTTATAGGGAAACCTATTTCTATCCTAATATATAGGAATTCTATTCCCTATCTTAATACGTAGGGTGAAGACCGGACGATTTATTCCCCATCCTAGTACATGTGGGTCTTCACCCAACCCCCTTGATGGCGTCACACATATACTACTACAACTACCGTATTTTTCCTGTACCAGTTATTCAACACCGTACTGCAAAAAATGACGAATATCTGCTTCAACAATGCGTTTGCTTCAAATTTGCAGGTTTGGTTTTTCTGACAATAGTGTCATAACCGGTGGGATCCATTTTGACATTTTCCTTCACATCGTTTGAGGTTTTGGTATTTAAACGGCTGATAAAGAACGAATGTTTAGCATTTTTTCATAGGAAAATTGGATTGAACAGCATGACTAGCAATTTTAGGCCGAAAAAATTGTCTATTGCGATCAACCCGCGGCATCTGTTGTTTTTGGCAGATTTGAAGTTTGTCAAGCTGAACAATCAAGGTACATTCAAACGTAGATAAGATAAAATTAGTCATTTGTCGTTTGGTTGCCATTTGTATTTTGGCCATTGCTAATTTAATGGAAAACATCAAACCTCCTTCGTTTTGAATATCAGCATTACTGCAGTGCACACAGTAAAAAATTACTTTTTTTGAAAGCACTACTAAACGTTGGAAAAGGAAGATAACATATCCGAATCTTTTAATGATGGTGTGAGGTTGATTTCGCTCGCTTACATCTCAGCCGTCTAAATTACTTGGTTTGTTCATTGGAGTGGCTATTGTTTCTACAATGAAAAACCCTCAAACAAAATTTTTAGGATTTTGTGTGGCTGCAGCCTCATTTCATGTTTTGAAAAAGACATAGTTTTTCTTGCGTGTGAAGTGCGTTATCCTAGAACTACAAATTTTAAGAAAGACAAAACCGTGTGATGTTGTTCGTAACTTTTTAAATCAATCAAACTTTTTTCGGTCAATTTTTTTGACATTGAGCATCCATGATTGGTTTTTTTTTACAGTTATATGGAAGATAACCCAGACTTGTGGGTGGGAACTTTAAGATCTGTTCATTCCTCTGACAAAATTACTCTGACATCACTAGTGTTTGTTGGGGATCAGCTAGGGTGGGTGCCCGATGATCCCCATGTAGTAAATTAGGTTTTAGACATCGTGCCTCCAGTATTTGTATTTAGATAGGAAATAGATTTTCTATGTGTAATTCTAGGTAGGATAGAGTTTTTACCATAAAGTAGGATACAAGGTTTGAGATGGTAAAATTGTTAAATTCAAAATAATATCGGCGCCCGAGTTTAATATATTTTAAGATTCTCGAAACCAATGTAAAAAAAGTTTAGGTATAACGATGTGTTTTACTAGTGTTCTAATAGACTGAAGCTATGTAGAAGCTGATGGAAACTATGCTGAAATCAAACTAAACTTTCGGAGAAAAAGACTTGCGATTTCAGGAATAAACTTCTCAATTGAACAAAATTTTTAAAGCACTTCTTAGGTGTTTACCGAAAAAACCGATGAAATTTTGTACACAAAAGCCCAAGTCTCAGATAGAACTTGAAAAGAGGGGAGTGATGATAATAGCATTTTCAAATTTCAAAGCTAGAAATCAGGCTTCGTTGTGACCCAAGATAAAATCAAGATATACTATTAATTAGTGTAAATTAACCTTCTAGTGTGTTTTAATAAGTTCTTGTGAATTCTTGTGACTTGATTCATTATTTTCTAACCCCCTTGGATCCCGTTTTTTCTACCCTAATATAAGTTTGAATAAGATCTTTTTATCCAGAAATCTGATTCACAGAGAGTGTCTAAAGTTACAAAAAAATAGATTCACCCTAACACTTCCTGTTCCAAAGTCAAAACTTCCTCAAAAACGCGAGCTAACAAAACACAATTAAGGACTACCAGTTTCAGAATTAAACTGAACTGAAGTTTTAATCATCTTCAATGAATTAAAGCTGCTGTCTAAATTTGTCCTTAGACAAAAGAGGCACAAATGAGACAAAACGTTTGATTTCAGGCGGAGGCATGCAATTTTGTGTAAAATACTTTCAAATTGTAATTTCTTGCTTAAGATCGGACCGAAAAAAAAGATTAGGTGACGGCAAAAATGAACGCGTTCTCAATCGGAAGAAACAATGAAAGTTTTCAGCAAATATGATCAGACGACCAAGCAATCCTATTCTAACGGAGAAATAATTAGATCACCTGTACACTTTCAAAGCAAAAGGCAGGCTCAATATTTAAAAAGAATGCAGGCTCAATTCATAATAAAATTACAAAAACAACTTTTTTAGCAAAGAGAAAATTAGACAAGAAGAAGATTGATAAGAAAAAACAACGAGACCACATACAACTCCACATGGGATTTTTTCTTAGCACGAATTAATAACGAAATCCAATCGAAGAAAACGCTACACAATATATTATTTTTCAAACCGATAAAATCTACAAAAGAACAGTGTTGGAACAGAAAATATAACAAAGAGAACCTAAAAATTTGACTAATCATCAACGAAAACTTCAAAAGAAATTTCAGACATACACATTTACTAGATACAAAAGAATAAATATGCTTATTCACCAACCTGCCCATGAAAGGATCATTTTGTCATTCTTGATGTTTTTTATACTCTCGCGGTCTACGTCCTGAATCGTGACACTGGTTTCCTTTGGGTTTGATGTCATTTTATTCAACCACTCCAAGACGCGCAGGTTCGTCAATTCTTGTTCGTACGACTGCTGCTGTTCGTCGTCAAATTCCACTTCAGCTTTAGACCGCTCGTCGATCCATTCTTCGTCTTGCTCATCGACAATGTCTATAATCTGTGACACGATTTTCTCCTCCAGACCCACTAGGTCTTCTACTATCTTTTTCAGGTCTATCTTGTCCACTACGAAGTCGTCTCCGCGAGGATCATACTTCTTTGCGGGTCTTGCCCTGTAACTTTGTCGTGTCTGCGTCGAAAAGGGTATATCCGGTTCCATGTTCTTGGGAACCTCTATCTGCTCGGGTTTTTCCCAGTCCTCTTCTTCACAGGGTAAGGTTTTCTCATCCGCCTCATTTATTTCATTAGGATCCAGGTCCAACGGCGGGCTTGTTCCTTCTTCCAGCGCATCAATCTCATCGTTCTTTTACCTGGTGCCTTTCTTATTGACTCGTGAAATCAAACCTGTCATTTAGCGTTGAGTCGAACTCAGCTGTTTTTTTCATTGGTCAAACAGGCTTGTGGGGCAGATTTTTTTGGTTGTTGAAAACAATAACAATGGCTGAATTTTAGTGCTACTTTTTCCAAGTTTTTCTTGCTTTTCAATTCTATCTCAATTTGGAGTAAATTGTATATGTTGGTTATGTTAGAAATTTTTTCAATATAATTGATTGATTGGGAAGTTTTATAAACAGCTTCGTTGTTCTGATCCAAAAATGTTTTAAAATCTGTGGATACTTCAATTAATTTGTTGAGACCACAAATATTACATATGAAGGAAAACTCGATTCTGATTGTTGATATCAAAAAGATACAATTTCGTTATAAGTAATGCTCGATTCTTTAAAAATTGGTAGATTCTGATTAGTTGACATCAAAATTTTTGAAAACTGCTTGGTTAGACTGGATGATTTTTTTCATCTTGGTCAAATAGGAGGCATCTATTCTGATTTTCTTTCCAGTTAAAAACAATTGGTTAAGAAATTCGCTTGTTTTTTTTTTACTTTTGAAATTTTTTGAAGCTATTCAACTCATTCCATCATTGGAAAATTCCGGGAAATTCTGAATTTCCTATTTTTTCTCAAGTTCGTTGTTTATTTATTGTGTTGCCGTCACTGAATAGAAACAAAAGAGTTGCATGTCTTGAATGTGACAGAGATTACACACGTAAAGATGCGTCAAGACATTGTAGAACCCTTGGTGTTTTGAAGTGTTCGAACTGTAACTTTTATACTTATGTTACACACTAATCAAAAACATTTTGTGATTGGAAACAACAATGTGTAAAAAGTACCCAAAATGGAACTTAGCTTGATGTGACTATACCTGAATATAAATTGTGTTTGTATAAAGTGTAAAGACAATCAATTTCTTGATTTATGTAATGATGTTTGTCTAATCTCTAAAGATTCTGGCTAGATGTTCGTATTAAAATTAAGTGAAATTTGCAATTTTTCAAGGAACAGAAAGAATTGTGAGTAGACACACAAAACTCCTGGGTGACTTTGTTTTTTTCGTAAAAATTTTTGAGAACAAAAATTAAGGATTTTTTAAAATAATCTAAACAAACATGTGAAAAGAGCTTGACACAAAGCAGCTGTCATTGAGAAGAATGATTTTTGCAGAATCTGGTAGATTTATGTAGCAGTAGTAACGCCTACGCAATTTCCATTAAGGGAAACTTCATGCAAATCCTTACATATTATAAACTATTTCCATATGACTCATACTGCTGATTTCCAATTTCATTTATCCCAAAATCAATTCTCCCAATTCTCCTCATCTGATCATTTTGCTCTTATAAAAAGTACTCAAAAAAAGTTGGTAGTCCTAACTACATTGAATTTTCAGAAAATCAAGGGAGATTTGGGAGATTTGTTTGGTTCCAAAAATCCTACAACGGGAAATCCTACTTTCTTACTGAAGTCTAATTTTAGAGCTGTGATATCTGAGGAAAAGTCAGACAAATTATACAATTTAATTCAAACTAACATAAAACATTATTCAATTATCTATTAATTTTCCAGTTTTTGTTTAAAAAATTGAAGACAATTTTTTTATGATTATTTTTTCTAAATTTAAGTAAACGTTGTCATCTTTGAACAAAACTACAAACAAGAATGTAGTTGAAAACATTATCAATAATTTTTGAGTTGATGTATTTCATTGATTATTTTCATTTTTTTTGTCAAAAATTGAAATTTTGATTGGCTACAAAAATTTTCTAGAGAGAAAAAGGTTTTTATGGTGATTTTTATCACTAAAAAAAAGTTGAAATGATAAAACAATTCATATGTTTTAAATTTTTCTGTTTATTTCAGTAAGAAAATTGTTTCTATCAGAAAATTTTTGAAAATCTGAAATGGAAATTCATCAGATTTTAAAATTGAACCACTACAAAAATTACAAGAGTGGTGCACAGATGATTGTTATTGCAGATTGTATATTTTTAACTGGTATAGAAACACACTAAGTTCAATAATTTTGTTAAAAAGATGGAGAGGAGATTTCAGAAAGGAAGAGTACTGCCAGATTTATCAATAATGGTTCTACTTAGAAGAGTTAAGTCAGATTCAGTGGTCTATCAGTAAAAAACAAAACAATGGAAGAACCTTTAAAACAAAATTTGGAGTTTAGGAACATCAATTCGAGTACTGTTTTGAATTTGATACAAGTACAAATTTTAGATTCGTCAGAATATCTTCTTAATCGATTGTCTAAATTAAATCGATTTCCTATTCTACAAAATAAAAAAAAACGATAAAATGTTTATTTTGCTAAATTTTTTCACTGGTTAGAAATTGACAGAGTTAATAAAATTTTGATAGAATTCAAAATTTGAATTGAAGTACGAAAAGAGAAAAAAAACAGACAACAGATCTATTCTATCTCAATTTGGAGTCAAATGTATATGTTAGTTATGTTAGAAATTTTTTCAAAGAATTGATTGATTGGGAACTTTTATAATCTGTGGATGAGCCCACAAATATTACCTGTGAAGGAAAACTCGATTTTGATTAATGATATCAAAAAAAAATTTTGTTTTAAGTTCGTTATGCTCAATTTAGATTCATAGAAACAAAAGAGTTGCATGTCTTGAATGTGACAGAGATTACACACGTAAAGATGCGTCAAGACATTGTAGAACCCTTGGTGTTTTGAAGTGTTCGAACTGTAACTTTTATACTTATGTTACACACTAATCAAAAACATTTTGTGATTGGAAACAACAATGTGTAAAAAGTACCCAAAATGGAACTTAGCTTGATGTGACTATACCTGAATATAAATTGTGTTTGTATAAAGTGTAAAGACAATCAATTTCTTGATTTATGTAATGATGTTTGTCTAATCTCTAAAGATTCTGGCTAGATGTTCGTATTAAAATTAAGTGAAATTTGCAATTTTTCAAGGAACAGAAAGAATTGTGAGTAGACACACAAAACTCCTGGGTGACTTTGTTTTTTTCGTAAAAATTTTTGAGAACAAAAATTAAGGATTTTTTAAAATAATCTAAACAAACATGTGAAAAGAGCTTGACACAAAGCAGCTGTCATTGAGAAGAATGATTTTTGCAGAATCTGGTAGATTTATGTAGCAGTAGTAACGCCTACGCAATTTCCATTAAGGGAAACTTCATGCAAATCCTTACATATTATAAACTATTTCCATATGACTCATACTGCTGATTTCCAATTTCATTTATCCCAAAATCAATTCTCCCAATTCTCCTCATCTGATCATTTTGCTCTTATAAAAAGTACTCAAAAAAAGTTGGTAGTCCTAACTACATTGAATTTTCAGAAAATCAAGGGAGATTTGGGAGATTTGTTTGGTTCCAAAAATCCTACAACGGGAAATCCTACTTTCTTACTGAAGTCTAATTTTAGAGCTGTGATATCTGAGGAAAAGTCAGACAAATTATACAATTTAATTCAAACTAACATAAAACATTATTCAATTATCTATTAATTTTCCAGTTTTTGTTTAAAAAATTGAAGACAATTTTTTTATGATTATTTTTTCTAAATTTAAGTAAACGTTGTCATCTTTGAACAAAACTACAAACAAGAATGTAGTTGAAAACATTATCAATAATTTTTGAGTTGATGTATTTCATTGATTATTTTCATTTTTTTTGTCAAAAATTGAAATTTTGATTGGCTACAAAAATTTTCTAGAGAGAAAAAGGTTTTTATGGTGATTTTTATCACTAAAAAAAAGTTGAAATGATAAAACAATTCATATGTTTTAAATTTTTCTGTTTATTTCAGTAAGAAAATTGTTTCTATCAGAAAATTTTTGAAAATCTGAAATGGAAATTCATCAGATTTTAAAATTGAACCACTACAAAAATTACAAGAGTGGTGCACAGATGATTGTTATTGCAGATTGTATATTTTTAACTGGTATAGAAACACACTAAGTTCAATAATTTTGTTAAAAAGATGGAGAGGAGATTTCAGAAAGGAAGAGTACTGCCAGATTTATCAATAATGGTTCTACTTAGAAGAGTTAAGTCAGATTCAGTGGTCTATCAGTAAAAAACAAAACAATGGAAGAACCTTTAAAACAAAATTTGGAGTTTAGGAACATCAATTCGAGTACTGTTTTGAATTTGATACAAGTACAAATTTTAGATTCGTCAGAATATCTTCTTAATCGATTGTCTAAATTAAATCGATTTCCTATTCTACAAAATAAAAAAAAACGATAAAATGTTTATTTTGCTAAATTTTTTCACTGGTTAGAAATTGACAGAGTTAATAAAATTTTGATAGAATTCAAAATTTGAATTGAAGTACGAAAAGAGAAAAAAAACAGACAACAGATCTATTCTATCTCAATTTGGAGTCAAATGTATATGTTAGTTATGTTAGAAATTTTTTCAAAGAATTGATTGATTGGGAACTTTTATAATCTGTGGATGAGCCCACAAATATTACCTGTGAAGGAAAACTCGATTTTGATTAATGATATCAAAAAAAAATTTTGTTTTAAGTTCGTTATGCTCAATTCTGATTGGTTGATATCAAAAAGATAAATTTTTGCTGTAAGTAAAGCTCGTTTTTGATTGGTTGATTCAAGTAATAAAAAAATTTTCTTAAAAAATGGTCGATTCTGATTGGTTGACATCAAATTTTTGGAAAACTGCTCGGTTAGACTGGATGATTTTTCCATCTGGGTCAAATAGGAAGACATCTATTCTGATTTTTTTCCAGTTAAAAACAATTGGTTAAGAATTTCGCTTGTTTTTTTTTTACTTTTAATATATTTTGAAGCTATTCAACTCATTTCATCATTGGAAAATTCCGGGAAAATCTGAATTTCCTATTTTTTTCATGTTCGTTGTTTACTTATTGAGATGCCGTCATTCAATAGAAACAAAAAAAGTTGTGTCTTGAATGTGACAGAGATTACACACGTAAAGATTCGTCAAGACAATGTAGATCCTGTGTTGTTTTGAAGTGTTTGAACTGTAACTTTTATACTTTTGAAATCACTAATCAAAAACATTTTGTGATTGGAAACGACAATGTGTAAAAAGCACCCAAAATGGAACTTTGGTTTCAATTGAATACGAATTTTAGACAAAAACTTCATAAAAAGAAGCTGAAACCTGATTGAACACAACTGTAATTTGAATAAGGAAAAACAATTCTGATTGGTTATACCCACACATTCGACTTGAAGGTACCCATTTCTCTAAACTAAAAATCATTTTTTTCTCAAATTAACTACCATCAACTATCTGATTTCTCAGCTCCAAATACTTCAACCATAACTTAACTTTCGTCAACTACTTCCCTCTCAACTGTAAATCAATCGTTCTTTTCACTCTGTATCTTTTAGTCAACTTATTGCTCAAAATGATCTTCTCAGCGCAAAACAGCAACCTTATGTTCTCGGTAGAGTTTTCGCTTGATCCAGTAAAATTCCAAGTGCGAAAAACAGTGTCTCGAGATTTTCTAGCCCGAATGGACATCTCAATCCAAGTCTGGCAGATGGTGGAGGTGATGCGAAGAGACTTCAACTGACATCATATGACGCAAGTTCCCATCAGAGCTACCAACTTGGAACCATGCAATTGATGAAGGAAGTGTCTGAGCATGTAGGAATTAACTACCCCGAGATTCCTAACTCTAGATGTGTGGCACAACAAGTCGACTATTTTCTTTTTCCTTGGAAGGGAGAGGAATCTGTGGAGAACCCAATTACTATCGAAGAGGATGAGGGGTTCTCTGAGCCAAGAACTCCAGTCAGCGAACCACCAAGACAACAACCGGCGATTGAGGCAAAACCAGTTTTGAGAACTCAGCTGCTCGACAGCTCTTTGATTTGTAAAAAAATTGGGGTTTCGTAATATAATTTTTTCGCATCCAGAGGTTTTATTTTAAAGAGATAGGAACAAAGAGATAAGGTAAGAGGTTATGGAAAAATCTGTAATACACATTTTTGCAAAAATCATATCAATTTTGAATTTTGCAAAACACAGAATTTTTGCAGGATTGTAAAAACAATTAAAATATTTCGTCTTCTAGAATTTTTCAGATCATTTTTTCCAGAATTGATAAAAAAAACATTACAGTTTTTGCATACACGATGAAAACATTATAAGATGTTTTTGCAAATTGCAGTGCTTTTCTTAACCGTTTTTGCATACTTTTTAAAGAAATCAAAGAAAAACTCGCAATATAAGAAAATTTTCATTAATTGTTTTTGCTTTCTAAAAAACTACTATACAACTTTTTCTTGCACTGTTAAAAATTTCAGTAAAACTTCTTGCTCTTATTTTTGATCTCAAAGAAATCTATTTATTGCATCTATGTTCATCAAAAATATCAGAAAAACAATGCTTTAGGATAGCAAATAGCACTCCAAAACAATAATGTTGAAACTTTATGACAATGATTAAACAAGTCTTTAACAAAAATTTTGCGTTTTTTGCAATTGCATAAGAAAAAATAAATTTGTCTTTTGAATATGTTTTGTAAAAAACTTAAAAAAAAGTCGCCTCATGCAAAATTTCGTCTCGAAAAGTTTAGCATACTTGTTTAAAACATCATTACAATTTTTGCATCTTGTGAAGAAGTAACATACATTTTTTTGTTGAAAAGAATTAAAGATTAAATGTAATTATCTTTGACAAGATTTTTATGAAGAAATATTCAAAAACTATTATAAAAAAAACAAGCTCATTGTTTACAGAATTATAACCATCACTAAAACAATCAAATGTTCATAATCTGAGTTTTGAACTTTCCAAATTCTGTCTACAAAAGCTGAGCCCAGAGTTTGCGTAGATGCAAGTTTATGATTAGAACTTAGATAATGTTTTTTCAACTTTTTCCGGACGAGTCATTTCTTTGATACGATTGGTGTTTTTATAGCTCCTTTTAATAGCTCCTTTTTTATAGCTCTTTGTTACGCTTGGTGTTTTTCCATCGTAAATTATCAGAACAACGCATAAAGCTGATTGAAGACTTCCCCACTCGATGTGACAATCTTCGAACAAAATCCGTGTTTGTACAAAATGTAAAGACAATCACTTTCTTGATTTATGTATTGATATTTGTTTAATCTCTGAAAAGTTTATCAAGAGATGTTCTTATTGATATTAAATGAAAATTGCAACTTTCCAAGAAACAGAAACAATAGTGAGTAGACACGTAGTTTGCCTGGGTTACTATGTATTTTTGGAAAATTTTTTGAAAACAGAAAAAATGCTTTATCTTTATAATTTGAATAAAAGTGGGAAGAGCTTGACACATAGCAGCTGTCATTGAGAAGAAAGATTTTTGCAGAAACTGGTGGATTTATGTAGCAGTAGTAAGGCCTACGCGATTTCCATTTAGCGAATTTTCATACAAAACTTTCCATATTTGATACTACTTCCATATGACTCATACTTCCGTTTTCATTCATCCCAAAACGTTTTGGTTGTCCGTTTTGATTGTCCCAATTACAATAATTTTTCAAAAAATCAAAAAAGAATTGGGAGATTTGATTGGTTCCGAAGATCCTACAAGTGGGAAAATTTTGGAACCGTGCTTTCAACTATCAAAAATAAACAATTTTGGACAATTTAAAAGATCTCAACGAGTCTATCTTAGTGCAAAAGGAAGGAGAAGCAAGCAAAATCGCCAATCCGGAATTTTGTTCTTCAAGATGCTGAAAACCTTGGACTCGTACCTATATATGAAGCCAAACCTGGTAAAGAATCAACTATGGATCAGTAGCTCGACATCTGTAAAAGGGTCTATGAAATAGCAACATACTTTATGAGGAGTGCGTGTGTAACAATCAAGTACAATGTAAACAAGCCGCCCAAAATTCAGACTCGACCCTTCACTGCAAAGGAAAAAGAAGACTTGAAGCAAGTTTCATATGTTAACTATCTTTGAATGAATTGAAAGATAGCTCCCAAATTTTGGGAAAATTTATGTTTTTTGATAATCGTAGATCTCAGTAATGCTTTGTAATGTTTTGTATGTTTGGTTTTTAACTCATTATTGGTTCAAAATTAATTATCCCCAGTGAAGTGTATATTTAGAGCTATGATCTCTGAGGAAAAGTCAGACAAAAGATACAATTTAAATCAAATGAACAGAAAATATAAGCCAATTATCAGTTCATTATCCAGTTATTGTTTAAAAATTTGCAAAAAAAACATATTTTATGACCGTTTTTGTCTAAATTTAAGTAAATGTTGTTTATTTGAACGAAGTTACAAACAAGAATGTAGTTGGAAAAATTAACAATTGGTTGTTTTCTTTTTTCTTGTCATAAATTGAGGTTTTGATTGGCTACGTTATTTTTCTAATTGAAAAAATTTTTTTATGGTGATTCAAATTACAAAAGAAATTTAAAATGATAAAACAATTCAAGTTTTTTAAATTTCTTTGTTTATTTCAGTAAGAAAAGTGTTTCTATCGAAAGCGTTTTCAATATCTGAAAAAATACAAGAGTGGTGAACAGATGATGTTGATGGAGATGGTATTAGTTTTAACTTGTATAGAAACACAGAAAGTTCAAAAGTTTTGTTAAAGAGATGGAGAGATTTCAGAAAAGAAGAGTACTGCCAGATTTATCAACACTGTTTATATTTAGAATAGTTAAGTCAGATTCAATGGTCTATCAGTTCAAAACAAAACAATGGAAAAGCCTATGAAACAAAAACTGCAGATAAAGATTATCAATTCGAGTACTGTTTTGAATTCGATAAAAAAACAAAATCAGGATTTGTCAGAATATCTTTCCATCGATTATCCAAATTTAAGAGACTTCCGGTTGTTTGTACTACAAAATACCAAAAAGAAAACAATAAAAGGGTTATTTTGCTAACTTCGTTTTTCAATGGTTAGAAAGAGAACGAATCAATGAAATTTTGATAAAAATTTCAAAATTTGATTTGGTGATCACAAAAACAATATAAACCAGACAAGAAAGCTAATCTATCTCACTTTAGTGTCAAATGTGTTCGTTATTTATGTTAGAAAATTTTTTCAATAAAATTTATTGATGGGGAAGTTTTTCAAACATAGCTTTGTTGTTCTGAGCTAAAGTTTTTTAAAGTCTGTGAATATTTCCTTCTAGTTTGTTAAGACCACAAGTATAAACAAAGAAGGAAAGCTCGATACTGATTGGTTAATATCACAAAAGATAAATTTTCATTAAAAGCAATGCTTGTTTCTGATTGGTTTATATCAAAAAAAAATTCCTTGTAAAAAAACTCGATTCTGATTAGTTGATATCAAATCTTTTGAAAACTTCTTGATTAGATTGGATTTTTTTTTCATCTTGGTCAATTAGGATGATATTCATTCCAATTTTTGCTCACGTTAATACAATTGATCAAGAAATTTGTCGTTCTTATTTACTTTTATTATTTTTTTGAAGCTATTGAACTGTTTTTATTGAAAAGTTTCGAGACATTCTAAATCTCCAACTTATTCTGAAGTTCGTTGCTTACTTATTGAGATGCCGTCACAGAATAGAAACGAAAGAGTTGCATGTCTTGATTGTGGCAGACAATACACACGTGAAGATGCGTCAAGACATTGTAGAACCTGTGGTGTTTTGAAGTATTCGAAGGGAACTTTTATACTTTTAAACGCACTAATCAAAAACATTGTTGTGATTGGAAACGACAATGTGTAAAAAGTAACAAAATTGGAACTTTGTTTCCAATTGGACACAACTTTAAGACAAGAAGTCCAAAAGAGGAAGCTGAAACCTGATTGGACATGACTACAACTCGAATGAGGAAAATCAATTCTGATTGGTTATACCCACACATTCGATTGAAGGTACCCATTTCTCTGAATTAAAAATCATTTTACTTTCAAAATAACTACCATCAACTACCTGCTTTCTCAGCTCTAAATACTTTAACTCCAACTTACCTACCGTCAAATACTTCCCTCTCAACTGTAATTCAATCGTTCTTTTTACTCTGTATATTTTACTCAACTTATTGCTCAAAATGATCTTCTCAGTGCAAAACAGCAACCCTATGTTCTTGGTAGAGTTTTCGCCTGATTTATTACAAATACAAGTGCGAAAAACAGTGTCTGGAGTTTTTCTAGCCCGATTGGACATCCCAATCTAAGTCTGGCACATGGTGGAGGTGATGCGAAGAGACTTCAGCGGACATCATATGACGCAATTTCCCATCACAGCGAACCAACATGGAACCACGCAATTGATGGAGGAATTGTCTGAGCATGAGGGAATGAACCATCCCGAGATTCCTAACTCTAGATATGAGGCACAACGAGTTGACGATTTCCTTTTTCCTTCGGAGGAAGAGGGATGTGTGGAGAACCCAATTACTATCGAAGAGGATGAGGGGTTCTCTGAGCCAAGACTCCAGTCAGCGAACCACCAAGACAACCACCGGCGATGGAGGCAAGACCATTTTTGCGCTCCATTGAGAAAGTGCATACTTTTTAGAACTCAGCTGCTCAACAGCTCTTTGATTTGTAATTAATTTGGTTAATGTCTTTTGTTTGGTAATACAGTTTTGTTCGTATCCAGAGGTTTTATTTTAAAGAGATAGGAACAAAGAAATAAGGTAGGAGGTTATGGAAAAATCTGTAGGCCCCTTTATTGAAAAACTATATAAATTTTGCACTTCGTAAAACACAAAACTTTTGCGAGATGGTAAAAACGATTAAAGCATTTTCTTCTTCTAAAATTTTTCAGATCATTTTTTACAGACTTGATAAAATAAACGTCACAATTTTTGCGTTTATGAGAAAATTATTAATACAAGTTTTTGCAACTTGCATTGTTTTTCTTAACATTTTTGCATGCTTTTTTTAAAAATTTAAGAAAAACTTGCAAAATAGAAAAATTTCGATTAATTTTTTTTGCTTTTTAAGAAAACATTATGCAATTTATTCTTGCACTGTTAATAATTAAAGTAAGTGATTTTCTTGTTTTTAATTGCGCCCATGAAGAATTGCGCCCATAAAAATCAGAAAAACAATGTATTAAGATAGGGAACAGCACTCGCAAACAAAAAATTTTTGGCAATGATTCAAAAATCTTTTTACCGTAAACTTTTTTTTTAAAAGAGTCGTTTCCTCGATACGCTTGGTGTTTTTTATATCTCCTTTGCATCGTAAATTATGCTGAACACCGCAAATAAGCTGATTGAATACATCCCCACTTGATATGACAAAACTTGAAAAAAATCTGTGTTTGCACAAAGTGTAAAGACAATCAGTTTCTTGATATTTGTATTGATATTTGTCTAATCTCTGAAGAATCTGGCTAAGAGATGTTACATTTAAAATTAAATGAAACCTGCAACTTTCCAAGGATCAGGAAACACCGTGAGTAGAGACGTAATTTGCCTGGGTTACTATGTGTTTTTTCGTAAAATTTGTTGAAAACAGAAAGCAATGATTTATGACTATAATCTGAAAAAAAGTGGGAAGAGCTTGACGCATAGCAGCTGTCATTGAGAAGAATGATTTTTGCAGAAACTGGTGGATTTATGAAGTAGTAGTAACGCCTACGCAATTTCCATATAAGGAAACTTCATACAAAACCTTCGATAATTGGTACTACTTCCATATGACTCATACTGCTGTCTTCCATTTCCATTTAATCTCAAAATCATTTCTCTCTATTCTCCTCATCTGATCAGTTTGCTCTTCAGAAATGTACTCAAGAAAAAACGATGGTCCCAATTACATTGACTTTTCAAAAAATCAAAAAAAAATTGGGAGATTTTTTTGGTTTCAAACATCCTACAAGTAGAAAAATACTGGGAACCGTGCTTTCAACTATTAAAAATAAACGATTTTGGACAATATGAAAAGTCTCAACAAGTCTATTTTAGTGAAAAAGAAGGAAAAGCAATATCGGCAATCCGGAATACTGTTATTCACGATGCTGGAAACCTTGGACTCATACCTATATATGAAGACAAATCTGGAAAAGAATCAACTATGGATCAGGAGCCCGACATCTGCATTAGAGTATATTGAATAGCAACAGACAACATGAGAAGGGTGTGTGTCAAAATCAAGAAGTACAGTGTAAACAAGCCGCCCAAAATTCAGATTCGACTCTTCACTGCAAAGGAAAATGAAGACTTGAAGCAAGTTTCATATGTCAACTAAACTTTGAATGAACTCAAAGATAGCTCCCAAATTTTGGGAGCGTTTATGTTTGTTGATAATCGTAAGTCTCAGTAATGCTTTGTAATGTTTTGTATGTTTGGTAATTAACATATTAATGGTTCAAAACTATTTTTTCCCAGTGAAGTGTATTTTTAGAGCTATGATATCTGAGGAAAAGTCAGACAAAACATACTTTTTAATTCAAACTAACATAAAACATTAACCAATTATCAGTTAATTTTTTAGTTTCTGTTTGAAAAATTGTAGAAAAGCTTATTTTATGACTGTTTTTGTACGAATTTAAGCTAATTTTGTCTTATTTGAGTTTAATGTATTTTATTAGTTGTTTTCAATTTTTTGTCATAATTCGAGATTTTGATTGACCAAATCAGTTTTCTAACTGAGGGAAAAAGTTTTTATATTTGTTAATATTACAAAGTAAATTAAAAAAGATGTAGCATTTTTTAACACTCTTTGTTTACTTTAGCTAGAAAAATGTTTCTATCAAAAGCGGTTTCAATGACTGAAGAAGACATTCATCAGATTTCAAAAAATAAACAACTACAAAAAACTACGAGAGTGGGTCAGAGATGATGTTGTTGGAGGTTGTATTAATTTCAACATGTATAGAAACACAGAAAGTTCAAAAGTTTTGTTGAAAAGATGGGGAGAAGATTTCAGAAAAAAGGGTACTGCCAGATTTATCAACAATGTTCAAATCAGATTCAGTGGTCTATCAGTAAAAAACAAACCTTTGGAAGAGCCTATGAAACCAAAATTGGAGATAAAGAACATCAATTCGAGTACTTTTTTGAATTTGATACTAATACAAAATCTAGATTTGTCAGAATATCTTTTATTCCAAATTTAATAGTCTACCGACTGTTTATACTACAATATACTAATTTTGGTAATTTTTTTTTCACTGGTTGATATAGAACAATTCAATAAAATTGACAGAAAATTCAAAATGTGAAATGAGTATCAAAAAAAAAACAATATAAACCAGACAAGAAACCTAATATATCTAATTTTAGTGTCAAATGTTTGTGTTGGCTATGTTAGAAACATTTTCAATAAATTAATCGTTTGGGATCTTTCATCAAAATAGCTTTGTTCTGATCTAGAAATTTTTAAAAACCTGTGAATACTTCATTCTAATTTTTTAGGACCACAAATATTACCTGTGAGGGAAAGCTCGTTTCTGATTGGTTGATATCAAAAAAGGTAAAAAATTTTTATAAGTAAGGCACGATTCTGATTGGTTGATGTCGAAAAATATAAAAATTTCTTTATTAAAGCTATCTCGCTCGATTCTGACTGGTTGATAACAAAATTTTTAAAAACTCAATTGTTAGATTGGATGATTTTTTTTCTTGATCAAACGGATGAAAACCACTCTGATTCTCTTTCACGTTAAAAACAATTGGTTAAGAAATTCGCTTTTTTATGTTTTATTTTATTAATTTTTTGAAGCTATTCAACTCTTTTTTTAAGAAAGAAATGGAACATTTCTTATTCTCCCATTTGATTTCAAGTTTGTTGTTTACTTATTGAGATGCCGTCACTGAGTAGAAACGAAAGAGTTGCATGTCTTGAGTTTGGCAGAAAAAATACAGGTAATGATGCGTCAAGAGAGCGTAGAACCTGTAGTGTTTTGAAGTGTTCGAACTGTAATTTTTTTACTTTTAAAGTCACTAATCATTTCCAGAAGTAGCATTCTATTTTTCAAGATAATGTCAAATTATGTGCTCAGCAGTCTCCATACACATTCCAAGAGAAGGTAAAGTAAACATTTTTTCATTAAATCCCAGAACAAATTACTTTGAAGACTAGTTTTTACTGAGTCTGAAACACAATTGTGATAAATTTGAAATATTTTAAAGAGAAGTGTTCAGTTTTTTTGTCACAACTCTTGATCTGTCTTTCTTTTCAAAGGTTTTAATTGACGACACAGAGAGCAAAAATCAAATTCAAATTGTAGTGAAATTTTCCATGGAAATTGATCCGAAAATCTTTAATCCTTAGTAAAAACACGATTGGTTTCAAGATTAAGGAGACTTTGTTGCCATAAAATTGTAGAAAAAGTGCATAACAAACGCTAATGAGTCGTCAAGTACTTGTTTAAAAATTGCAAAAAAAATGAATATTTGTAAAGCATCGACTAATTCAAAGAATTTGCTTAGTTGCCATATTAAAATTTTTCCTGTTTAATGATTGTAAAAGTGTTCATATCGTAGTGCGCTATTAAGCAGATAAAAGAGGTTGATATAATAGTTTTCTACTGTTTGTTGATTATTTCAGAAAAAAAAGATAACTGCCCTGGAAAGATGAAAAAATGTATGCGTGTGCTAGCCTTTGAAAGTTTCAAGATAATAATATACATCATTCTCAAACAAAAACTTACTTCACTGTAGAAAATCAGATTTGAACCAGCAAAATAAGGTTATCAGGTTGAGAAAATCATTTAAAGACTTTTAGCAAAGGGTTTATGGTATTATTTCTGCTTCGGATTATGGAACGTTTGTTGAAATGATAGATTTTTCCATCTAAATTTCAGTTTTGAAGTAAAAATTCGTTCGAATCGGGTTAATTTGGTAGATAGAAGATAAAACAGAAACTGAGAAAAATCTAAAATGAGACAAAAACTCAACCTAAATCATTAGGAGTTTTGAGAGAATTTTAATAAAATTGAGCTTATAAAGTATATCTTGAGAAAAAATCCGACATAAAAAAAGGGTCAAAGATTTGTATTCATGTGTAATTCATTAGAAAGTTTTGTTATCATTTGATATATTAGGTAACTTAATATGAAAATTCAGATGTTTTGAGGATCATTTCAGAAAAGTAAACCCAATCCGACATTTTTTGGAAGAAGATACATGAAGCATAAGTCCAAAACTTGCTTTCAAAAACTACATTTCCTTATTTTTTAATGGAGTTTTTGCTTCATAAAAATCGGAAAATTATAAAACTGTTACAGTTTGCACCTTGATTCCATTTGCGGAATCAATTTTTTTAGACGCACTCTTTTAGAAGTTTTTAGTTAGTGTAGATGATAGGAACTAGGTTACCTTGCGTATTTCCGGAGGTTTTCAGATTATAACTGATAGAGCTGCTCTTAATTTGTTCTTAAATCGTAAAATTACACCTTTATATTCTCATTTTTTACCTATGTTTTTGAATGTTTTAACTAGCACCGATTCTTTCTCACTTTGATTTTTTTCAGAACGTTTGCGTCATAAATTAAGAACAAGAATCGATTTAATAACTATTTTGTAAGCAAAAATATGGTTATTGATCCCAAAAATTGTTTTTTGCTTAAAAAGTTTTCTGTAGCAACTGAACAAGGGAACCTTGAGGAAGACATTTACAATTTTTATCGTAGTAAACAGATGGTATCATTTCTAACATCATCTCTGCCAGCAAATTTTTGTTCAAGCAGAAAGCAAGAATAAACTTAAAACAAAGAACATTTCTAACGAAAATCATTCAGTTATGAAGAAGATCTTTTTGATTTTGAGCCAATATCGAATGAACGTTTAAGAAAAATTGATCCCATTTTCAGTCACTTTTAGCAATTAACTGTTCATTTTCCATCTTTGATCTAAAAACTTTTATTAATAACGTGATAAACTTGTCAGAACTTGTAACTTTTGTACAAATTTGGGTTAATCATTGAAAAAAAACTGAGGAGGAGATAAATCAATGATTATCATAAAGAAAATTGCTTCGTTTGAAAAGAGACAAAAAATCCAATTAATTACCAAAAAAAGGTTGAAAATAGAAACTTTTGGATAGATTCGATTAATTTTTTTCACTTTCTCGAAAATTACGATTAATTTCACTATTTTCCCGAAAAATCGGAAGTTTCAATATTGATTCAGCTATCAGGAGTAGTCTAAATAAAAATAACCAAACTTTTAAGATTTCCCCAATTTCTTCCAAAATCTTTAAATTCTTGCAATTTTTTTCCGAAAACCTTGACTTTTTTCCGAAGTTTCAGTAGGTTTCAGCATATCTCCAGTTAAATAGAAAATAAGAGGGTCGAATTATAGCTAACTCTATCGTATTTTAAATTTTTTATGCAAATTTTTCAATTTTTTTTATATAAATTCAAAAAAAAAACGCTTATCATTGACCTACCATGTACCAAAAAACTAATTAAAAGCACTTGATTCCACAATCTTCATGTAATTAACCAGTGATATTCACCAATTAGTTAACGCGCGTCGAAATTTTTGCAATAAAAACCGGACACTGCCACACAAAATCCAAAAAAAGTCATTCTACTTTCTCTCACCATCATAATGAAACCTTAACCTTGATGTTCCCTATCATAATACATTGTAGACTCTATACCTAATCTTACTACATAGCATGGCTGACCGGAAATCTATAACGTATCTTAATACATGGGATCATCCATGCTCCACCACCCACTCCTGATCAGCTCCAACATCTACTATTCACATGTGGTCTTGGTTTGGTTCTTAGCTGGGCACCTAATTCCTTCTGAAGCTTCGGCTGGAGTATGTAGTAGAACCGGTAAAACGTTGACATCATGGAGCGAGTTGAAACAAATCGACGATGAAACGAGGTGCGAATTTCACTTAGGTGGCTGGATTTATTAACGTTGTGGATTTTTAAGCTGCCTGAGCTTCTTGAGCGCAAGATAGAAGGCGGAACTGGGTTAACGCTTCTGTGAACAAATCATCGCGCGTTCTTTCTGAATTTCTACCTCTATAGGCTTCTTCTCCAATTTTTTTTTTCATCCATGCCATTATAAATATAAATACACCAACTTAAATGCTCAGCCACTTTTCAAACTACTTGCTTATTAGGAGCGCCAGCTCTTCTGAACGTAAAGGTAAAGATGTTTCAGGACCTAGTAGGGATCCTCAGCTTCCCAACTAACACTGTTAAGTCTGTTTTCACTGCCTACTGTATTTCACACTAAAACCGTCGTTCAGCTGTTGAAAAAGCTAAGCCGTCTTCAAAACATCTTTTTATCTTTTTTAGGCTACGATAAACATAGCAGATTTTCAATTGTAAACCATTAGTAGCTGCAGACATATTCTTCTAATTGTTGCAGAGTAAATTCTTGGTTCTATTCATCTCATGAAAAATAAACTTAGTAAGGTATCGTTCCATGAGTACAAAAAAAATCCTGGGTTCCGAGGATCTTTCAAGTTAGTTTGTTTCGCTCTGATGATGCGAACGATTGAGGCGTATATTTTGTTCTCCCGTTCTTGAAGTAGAACAATGTTGATTGGTTTTAAAATTTTCTTGGCTTTGGTTTTAAAAGTGGCTTTGTAGTTGAATTCCTGTTGTTATAATTTAGGCCGTTTGATTTAATTTCGGAAAAAAGTTATCTCAGCGACGTAAAATGCTGCCCATGGTTTGGTCGTGTAGAACTTGTTGATATTTAATGAATTCTCGGATAACAAGAGACAATTGAACGGATTAGAGATTTGAATTCTGTTTTTCTTTCTAATAATATATCTTTTCCGCCAATCCTTGTAAAAATATGCAAAGAAAGCGATAAAATTTTCATCATTTCACCTCGAGAAAAAGGGCTAGTAAGCTTTGTGTTACAGTAACCTCTGAATTGCAGTTTTCTCTCATCAAAAGCCGGTTGTTTGTTCTAGTTAATTTTTTTTTCAACTATCAGTGTTTTCTGGATTCGCATTTCGTCATTTTTTGTGTCATGTAAATGCGATCGAAAGTCAAAAATGCTCATTTTGATCCTGCAACCAGAAAAATTAATCTATTTATGTTCAAGATAAGACAAAGATTCAATAAAGTACAGAGAAAATGGCTGTAACATGGAATTGTATGCCACAATCCTGACAATTTTGTTCTTTTTCTTCATTAGCTTGTTTTCGATTTCCAGATTTGATGATAGTAAGCTGAAAAATCTGGTTTTTAATTGTGCGTTGATTTCAGTTGAAAAATCAATCTGCCCTAAACAAAATAATTTCAACTGATTAATTTTTTCCAATTCAAATTTTGATTTTTGACACTAATAAAATTTGGCAAAAGATCTAGAAAAAGAACATGAACCATTGATAAACTGAAAGGTTGGTTTAACGTAGAGAGAGAAAAGTTCTGTCAATTGTTTGTAATTTCTGGGTGTGATCAAATTTGCTTATTTTATCTTTTAATCCTTTCTCTTCAATTCATCTATACAAAACTTAGACAAAAAACCAGGTTTCATAGAATAATGTTGACAAAGTTATTCAATCTTCGACAAATCAAAATCTAAGAAATGCTTTAAATGTCAATTCGCTCAATAATGATTGAACTATTTACAAAGCTATGGATTTCAATAATGAATGTGAACAACTGAGCGAAATAAAAAATATATTTGATACGTTCTGAGAAATTTTGCACAATTTTGTTTGAACTATTAAGGCCTCACTTGCCAAAATCACTTGAGCATCCTTTCTCCAAACTGAGATTGTATTCATGAAAAATTTCTCATGCTTCATTGAATTCATCTTTAGTTACAGAGCTTATGAGTGAATGATTAATAGAGCTAATAAATCATTACCGAAAATTCGAAAAACTTTGATGAAAAAAGAATGTTTACAAATTACAAGATATAGATTTTAATGGAAAAACTTTAGCGTATTCTGTTTGATATTTTAAGCATATTTTGCGAAGTTTGGTTAAACAACTTTTTGATTGAAGTATAATTTTTTTTCACAATAATTTTGGCTAAAAGGTTTAGTTCTACAAACTAAAAAGATTGATCAGATTGAATTAATTAAGAAGTTACTAAAAATAAAGAAAACAAAGAAATGGAAAAGTCTAGAGCGTTAAAAAGATTTACAATTTTTTTTTGGTTCTGTTACAGTTTTTCGAATCAGTCAGTTCAAAACCAGCCAGAGCATTCTGATTTAAAGTTAATTTGAAAATTCAGAATTAGCTGCAAAGTTCACCTAACCTTAATTTTCGGGCAAAACTTTCGTTAAACGCTTCAAAGAAATATAGTGATGATAATATTTTTCATTCAATTAAATTTCGTCAGTATCGTTATTTTGCTCAAAATTTCCTTGTTCTTTTGAAGAGTTTCATAGGTATTGGATCTGTTTTTTCAATTTTATTTCAATGATGACAACCAAACAGTTGGAAAAATTTAATCTGGTGATGATAGAGACAAAGAGGACTGAAAGAAACTCCAGGACATTGCTTCAATAAAACATTTTGTGATCATTTTGAAAATTTTTGGTTGATAAATGTCAAGTAAGTTTTGCAATTCAATTTAGTTGAAATTTCAATCGTTTTTTACATGAAAGCGGCTGTCGTTTAAGTTGATAGCGTTTATATTTATTTAATTAAACCAAGAAACGCAAGCTCACAGTTTTGACTGAAGCATTTACGAAGCTAGTACGTTCAATCAAGATGCTTGAAGATTTTTAAACAAAGTAAACAGTCGTCGGTGGATCAGTGAAAAATTTAAAATAAAATTTGTAAGTTGGGGATTAAAGCAATTTTGAGGATTAAAGCAGAAATACACTGTGGACACAAATTTAGTCTTATCTACATAATATTTGAAGCGTTTCGTGAACAGTTTTCGAGCAATTATAACATTCTCAATATTCTTTCAATCGTTTTCTTAGTTGAAATTGAAGATTTGTTTTGTCACGTTTTTTTGAAGTAAAATTTACGTTAAACAGGTATTCAGAACTTTAAGTGCGTAAGTGGTGTTAAAGTTACTACAATCACAGACTTTTCTTTTACACACTAATGCCTACCGAAGGAGGATGCCTTGCAGAGGCCACTCTGTAATCTTTCTCTTCGTCTAGGGTTGTAATTTTTGATATATCACAACCTTTTTTTTCACAATAGATTTCTTTCATTCTTTGGTTATGTTCATTTGATAACCAGTCGCTTACAAGTATTGATCGGTTTATATGATTTGGGTCGAACTCTTGGTTTATGATGTCCATTGCGTTTGTTAGCTCAATGCCCCTTTTCTTCTGCTCATCAAATTGTTGTAGAAATGTTTCATTGAACTGTGAAACTTCTACATGGTTTGCAATTACATAAGAGCCATGCTTGCAAAAAAGCGCGATCGAAAATTGGTCTCCGTTTTCCAGCTCTTTACGTCTGTTCACAAAATCGGTCACAAACCTTTTCAAACTTTCACCTCCTTTCCCTTTAAAGGAATCTGAATTACTCAAATAGAGTGAGAAATGATATTTTTTTTCATCATGAGAGCATCCGAAGACATGTCCTTTTTTCATAGAACCGGTTGATGTGCCACTCGTCCAAGGATCGTGGAACACATCCAGTATGCAGTATGATTTCTCTGATTCGTCATGATCTTCAGAGTTGCAATAAACCGGACATTTGCCAAAACTCTCTTTGGCTGAGTTACTGGATGGGTCCTTGAAATTTATGGAAGCCCAGTAAGCTTTATGTGTCATCTCATCTTTTTCTTTCAAGACATCTGGCTTGTACTTGGTTGTCTGGTGTCTTTTCTCTCCTTTGACTTCGCGGCATGTGGCATTGGTTTCATCATTCTGGCATTGGACTACGTGTATGTGACCTCTTCCTAACTCGTTGCAAAAAATGTGACACATTTCTGCAATCGACGATTCCCCAACGGTGTACTTGTGTGCACCGATTTGTATCTCGTCCTCGTTTGCATGGAAGAACCTTTTCACCATGTTACCGTGGCTCGTATCATGCAGAACATCGCCTGCCTTTTTTTCATGTCCTACTGGCTTGTCGCAAAAATTGTCACAAGTGGGACATTGTACTGTACAGCTGTGAGAGTTGGAGGAGCAAATGTGAACCCCCTCGTGATTTTTCTCGTACGGTGGGATTTTGATCCAACATAGCATTTTTTTGCCAACTTCTTTGAACTTCAAGCTGTATTTGAAAGAAGATATTGCTCCCTCGTAATTTTGCTCTTCTTCTTTTTCTGCCCTCTCTGCCACTTTGTGACAGTGTCCCTCTTTCTGACAATCAAATTTGCATGGATGTTCATTTCCACAGAAGTGTCCAGTAAAAACTGGATAGTCTTTGACAGGTAGTTCCTGTTCAGCTCTAAATTGGGCATCCATGCCAGTGCCATGGAAGTGATCCTCGTTTTCGCAGCTGTTGGGACATTCACCAACGCAACACTTGCTGTCACACTTTTCCCTGCTACACTTATGCACAGAATGAGGAGTATCTACTTCAGCAATGCAGCTTCCAGAACATGTTTCGAGGCTGCACTTTTTTTTGCATTTGTGACTTTTCTGACTGCACTGATGAAATCCAGTGTGAGTAATCTCTTTTTGACACTTTCCTTCGCATCCATTCTGATTGTTGTACTTACACGGATCATTGCAAACATGCTTTATTTGTGTGCAAATATGCTCACCTTCGTGGCCGAACTGAAGTCCACACATGTTTTTAAGCTGTTTTTGGCAATGAGCGCAAAGTTCTTTACATTTGTGATCAGTTGAGCAGTTATGCTTAATATCATAGGAATGGTCAACAATTTTTGTACACTTCAAGAAACACTGTTTACATTTTTCTTCGCAAAAACTGTACTGTTTCTGATAAATAAGCCAATTTGTTTGCCAATCTGCCATCTTTTTTTTGATCGACTCGACAACAGATGAATCTTCGCTGTCTTTCCAAGGACTTAAGTTTTCTATCAGCCAAATTTCCACGCGTTCGAACCTGAATTTGATACATTCTGAAACAAAATCCTGGAGTGATGTTCGCCATAATTTGTTGTTTTTGTGAGAGATAGGAAACTCAGACTCAAACCGAGTCAAGAAAAACGCTAGTACATCTTCTGAGAATGTCAGGCATAGATCATCGATAATTATTGAATGGAGAAAAACATCGACAGTTTTTGTAGTTTTGATTTCGAACCTCCGATCTCCAATTTTTTTGAGTCGATCATCTGGTGTCTTTGGCGTTTTGCTAGACAATTGGCCATAATCAACAGCGCATTGTATCTTTGACTCAAGAAAACCAATCCGTTCGTCAAATTGCTGTCTTCCGAGAGGCGTGAAATCGCCGATAGCAAGTTTTGCAAGCACTAGTTTCAAGGTACTCGCAAACATGTCTCCATCTTTGAATAGAGAAGGCGCTGATTTGTTCACCATTTCTAGTAGCTCGTGCATTTGTTCATAATAAGCCTCGGTGGCAAATAGTGGGAATGAGAGGATGCCGTAGCCACTTCGGAACAATTGAGATATAAAATTTTTTTCGCTCTTGTTGATAACCATTGCAATCTTCTGACGAAATTCATGAACAGTTTCATTAATATCACTTTCTGCCACATCGTTTATGACCATCACAAAAAATCCTCTGAATAGACTTTCAGCCCCTTTGAATTGATTACAACCCAGGGTCATGTTGTGAAGGAGCCTTTCCATGTCACGCTCAAATCTCTTCTCGCACTTGAAAAGGGTTATGCTAGAGATAGCACTGTTGAGCAGTGACAAAATCATGTCCTCTTGGTCGCTTCTTTCAAAACTTCCGAGTCCCTCGAAGTCTAGAATAACGTACATACAATCTTCTGTAGTTTTCACAGACATCCAACAACCGTCAGTGCATCTCGCACCCGAAATGTTGAAAGATGAACCTGTCAAATGATTTAAAGTAAAGCTTTTTCCAGTGCTTTGTTTTCCCATCGATGAAATAACTTTAACATTCCCGGTCCACATTCTGAAAACTGCGTTATAAAGCTCAAAACTTATCGATGCTGCTAGTTCTATTGTTGATTTGACTGATTCCAAATTCATCGGCTCCATTCCATTCATCAAGACAAGTTGATTTGCTTGGGTGCGAGCAATCTGCACTGGTATGAATGTAATCAATTTGATTAGAAAAGAACCAATTGATTGATTTGTAAGTTGGTTGGTTCCTAGAAAGGAAGATAAAAACGTGTCTGATACATTTGCAATTCCAGGATCAATTTTCATGTAATCAGTCGGCTTGTTATTTTTTTTCAGTTCTGAGCGAACACTTTTCAGCTCATTACTGATGTTTTTTGTGTACGTCGGGGAAGCATTTGAAGGCAATGCTATCCAAAACTGATTCACAGGTTGTTCACTTGCAAGCAGATCGTTGCATGGAAACTTGTTGTACATCAAACTTATGCTGCGGATCCAATGCCACTCATCTAACTGGTGTGTCTTGTTGTCGACTTCATCAGCTAGATTTGGATACAAAGCCCCAGATATTTCAAGTTTCGTAGCAAAGACTCGATTCTCATGCTTTTGGAGCATCAGAATTTGGTTTTTAACCTGGGTAAGCTTTATGTATTTTAAATTCCCGCAAAATGTCAGTGTTTTTGGCAGAACATTTCCTGTACCAGTCATCAATAGTTTGACATCACAATACTCGGAAAAATTCAAGACGCTGTGGCCATTCGGCGTACACGCTAGTTTAGAAGAAATTCCGTTCAAGTTTTCAATCGGTAGCAGCTTCATTGTGGCATAGTTGTACTTGCAGAAGAAACTGCCCTCTCTCTTACGGACGGATACCCAGAGCCACGGGCTCTTGTGCTGGAAACAAAATTGAAAGATTTCCAAAGCACCGATTAATTCTCCGAATTCTATTTGTTTTGAACTTTGCGTATTGCGGTAACCTTGTTCAAATTTAATCAAAAGAATAGTGGTTGGCTTTTCTTGACAAAAGATGGCTAGGTGACGAGTCTTAGAATCGAAGCTGCTGGAAGTTATCGGATGACGAATTGGATTGCAAATATTGCTCGATGGCAGAACTTGTATTTTTGCAGAATGTTCCAGCGCGGCTCCAGAATCTTCAGTTATGGATTTGTTCATGAGAATAACTACAGCAGTTTCATCAACCGGGTAAGCTTGAGACAGTAAAAAATATTCTTGAAGTCGGAAACTTTCAAAACTTTTGAAATTAAAATGTCCAATATTTACTTCATCTGGTTCTGCAGTTTTGGATTTCGTTTTTTCAAATACGGGAAAAGAGATTCGAATTTCTTGCCTCGGCGGTATCCAAATTGCTTTGGCATAACTAACTTCATATTGCCAATTTTCGCTTTCAATCGTTCTTATTCCTGTTATTTTATCGTTTGATTTTGGCGGTATTCTTATTTTGTCGAACCAAACATTTGCCTGAATTAAAAGTCTTGACTTCTTGGATTTGTAAACTGAATATCTCTCGTCGATTTGCTCCGCGTAATTCTCAAATATCTTTCGTTGCGCGCAAATACTTTTCACTTGACAAGAAAAATACTCAATGAAATTCGGCAACTGCAGTTTCACCCAATCAGAGAACTCAGGCTTCGATGCAAAATCAGCCTCTTTTGTTATTGCAAGACTGACTGCGTCATCTGTACCACAGAGTTTGAGCGCTTCAGCTTTCAAGGTTGCCCATTTCCATGGTTTCTCTTTTGTCCAGAATGACAAAGTTTCCCCCCAACTCTTAGGTTTTTCTTTATCAAGATAAATTTTGAGTAACTGTTTTCTGATAAAATACTTGTTATCATCGGGTGCATCTTCAAATGCACTTTCAAGCCTAGGAATATCAGCCCTTTCAATCACTTCCAAATACTTTTTGTCCGTCTTGTGTATCTCCCACGCCAAACTTTTTCCGCTTTCTTTTTTGGGAAAAAAGTTTTCAAGAATGCTATACTCAAGCGGAAAATGTTTCTGGATAAAATGGAATGCAATGGCGTCTGCAAGTACTTCTTCGCTGCTTTCTGGGGGAGGTGGATTCAGCTTCTTCAGATCATTCGAAACATTATTTTGAATTGATTTCCAAGCCTGTGGGAAAAAATGTCGTACTAATTCATATTTAATTGGTTTGTTTAACTGGAACAATTCATGGAAATCAAAAAATTGAAGAGTTTTTATTAGCTGATCTTTAGTTGTTTTCTCGTTTCTTCGTTCGATTTTGTTTGTTGGTAACATCTGTTTAGAAATCAAACAAAATGCTGTATCAGAAGCGTAAACATCTTCGCAATCAGACAACTTGATGGGAATTGCACCTAATTCAGTTGCGTGACAAGCTTCCGGCTCTTGTAATTTATCCTGGCAAGCAAACAACTGCATGCGTTTGGGTTTTGAGATGTCCGAGTTATTGGTGAAAAGATTTTCCCCGGTTTCAGATGGACAAAATATGACCTGATGTGTCAGTTCAGACAAATACCGTAAAAAATGGACCAGTTTTGAATCTTTTTTTACAGCTTCGAAATCTTCATCATTCTGTGAATAGTAAATTACAAATACGTTGTTCTCGTTTTCTATTCTGATTAAATACAGACCAGATTGATCAAGTATATCCGAAGACTTGATTTTTTCGACAATTTCTTGGCTGAAACTTGTCATCACAGCATCAAAAGGGCCTATAAGTCCTACAAAGGTAAATGAAGTTGCGTTCAGTTGCTGCAAATCTGTTTCATCACTTCTGTAACTTGAAGACGGAATTGTCGATTCTGAACACCCCATATCGACAAGGCATTGGTAGCCAGCTTGGTTCACTTCAAATTTGTAGACTTTCGAGCCATCTTGTGTCTGTTCGGAGCACAAAAGCAGAGGGACAACCTTCACTTCACAATTCAAAGCATTTCCGAGTTTCTTTGTATCGCTCGGTGAATTCGCATTTTTACTTTCTTTTTTCTCTGTACTCTGATCTAATAAGAGTGGCGTTGTTTGATTGGGATTGCAAGATTCCGATAAAGCTGATATATCGTTATTTAGATCTGCAATCTTGGAACGAATGGTATCTATCTCCCGCTCGTCAAACCATTCTTTTGCTTCGTCGCTCAGAAAAGTCGTCAAACTTTCCTCGCCTTGGAACCAGTAGTAAATAAAACTTGAGTCGTCTAGCTTGCTCAATTCGATATCATTCTGACTCAAAGTGTTTTGTAGCGACTCACGTTTCAATGTGAACTCTTCAAATAAGCAGCCAAGTTCTTCCTTAGCTGGCGTGGGAGTTTTTTTGGGGCAAGAATCTATGCTATCCCACGAGTAGAACGTGGCGCTAATCATTTTTTTTGTAACCGGGTTGATTTTGTGTTTGCTCAAAACATTGTTCAATTTCGTTTCAAAACTCCGTTGCTCCGAAGAGTCAATGCTTTCATCGGGGTCTTCAGAAGCCTCCATTATTCACCGTTGTTGCTGAAAGAATAAATAGGTAAAATTTTAAAATATGATCCCTCAATTTCAATAAAATGCCACAGTTGTATCTTGTATTAATACTAACCATCATTTCTAACATAAGCGTATATTGATAACCAGCCGCAGGCAGAATTTGACACCTAGCTTGAACCAGCAAAGGAGACTAAGAAAAAGGACCAAAGGAAACCAACTTGGCCCTAAGGAAACCAAAAAAAGAATAGAAGTAATTAATTGGTCCGATACAAATAGCCCTGGTTGACCAAAACTTCTCATCATACAATTTCCAAATATAAAAAAAAACTTAATATACAATTTTATACAATTCTTTACGTACAGAAGAATGTTAAATCTCTATGATAAGCATTTTTCCATATGCAATAATTGTTTGACAAGTATTTTTCCATAAATGAAAAATTTTGTGTTAGCTTAATTTCTGCTAAACTTTGGCTTGTGTTTGTGACCAATCACAAGTGACAAACACCTTGGTTTACTCAAAGCATCAAAGTTTGGATAATCAAGCATTTACAATGCATAGAAAACGACCTAATTGTTTTCGAGTTGTTTTTCACAAATGATGTAACGAAAGTAACAAACTTTTGAATGTGGGCTAAATTTTTTAACGATGACTATTTTTTAAAATTTGCATTTAGTCAGCCGCAGAATTTAGTTTATATTTTTTTCTTCCTTTTATGAAAATTGTACAAGAATTGTATGACAAGCATTTTCCCATACACTTGATGTATGGAATTTTATGGTAGGCAATTTCGGTTTATGGCAATCAAACCGGGAGTACCGTACAACTCAGATCTAAATGCGAAAAAAAATGAAACGTTAAAACTGGTTAAAACTGGATCCTTGATAGGCAAGGAAAAAAATCACGAAACGAAACCAAAAGCCTATTAATTGAAAACACAAAACGAGTTTTTTTTGATAAAAAAGCCTTATTGGCAAAAATATTTTCGAGATATAAAATGAATTTTGCAACGACGAACAGTTAATGAGAAGGGGAGTGTGGGAGGAAACCTTCAATAGTTTTTTTCTCTATCATATTCGAGAAATTGCGAGCAAAAATTTTGTTCCCAAGATCTTTCATATGGAGGAAAAAGTAGAAAACTCGTGAGTTTTTCACTAATAAATGTCCAAGAAGCTGCTAATTCAAGCGAAAAAAGAAATAGTTAAACTAGTTGTGGTCATGATTGCCATTAGTAACAATTGAATACAGAAAATTTTGCCTGTAAACTGTCAGCCGAAAGCTGGATATTCAAATGAATTATTTGATTATTTTTCTGCAGAGGTTTAAAAAGCTATTTCTAGAGTAACACCTGAAACGTATAACCTAAAGTTAATTTGGATTGAAATTGTATGATTTATATTAACCTCTTGACAAGTATTACTGGAATTTTGAAATTTGAAACTGGATTGCCCAGAGAAAATTGTTAAGCAATGACCTAAATAAAAGTATGTTTTTTCTAATTTGTATTCTGAATGTGATAAGATTCTAGAGATATATGTACAGAAAAATGTTTAATATGCTTGGTTGGTGGCAGCAGTCATCTAATATTTAATATGCATTATATTATTGAAAAGCAGATTTTTCATAGCAGCTAGAACAGCAACTTGTTGCTACAAAATGTTTTTCTGTAGGTCAGGTGATTTCTAACTTCAATTAGAAGTTGAAAATTAGTTTTCTCGTGCTGAATTTGCTAGCTTTTGTACTTTCATAGTTATTTGAGTACTTTTTTGCAGAGGTTTGAAAAGCACTTTCTAGAGTAGCATGTGAAACGCTTAACATAAAGTTAGTTTGGATTAATTCTGTATGATTTTATTTTAGGCTGTAGATAAGCGTTGGTGAACTTTTAAACTGAATTGCCCAAAAACAGTTGTTAAGCATTGACGCAAATAAAAATGTGTTTTTCTAATTTGCCTTTACGATTGTGATTAGATCTGGAAATATATGTACTGAAAAGTCTTTATTTTGCGTTGTTGATGACAGAAGCGTCTGATTTTTTATATGCATTTTGGTTTTGAAAACAGGTTGTTCGTAGAAGCTAGCATAGCAACTGGTTGCTACAAATTCTTTTTTCAACAAGTCAGGTGCTTTCTAAGTTTATTTACCAATTGAAAACTTTAATTTAATTTTAATTTGAGCTTTTAATCTGTAATTTTAATTTCTTACTCTCTTTGAAGATAATTTGAAAGTTTTGGTAAATTCTATCTGTTGTCAATTTCTTTATTTTAGCGGGTTTTGAGAAAGTTTTAGTTTGGCAAGTTTGAAATAATTAACGCGATATCGTTGGCTATACTATTGCGCCAGCAGGTAATAAGTCGGATTGAAAAGTCATTCCGAAATCATTTAAAAGAAATAATTGGCAATTAATTAGCTATGAAGAATCTATTTTAAACTTTTTGTGAAGTCAGTTTTTTTTGTAAAAATTAATTTAAGTTTGCGAAAACTGAAAGCTTCTTCTAAACCGTTGAAACGTTTTAGGTAGGCCCAATAGAGGCTCAAGCAGCGAGTTAAACTCTTCCTTCAGTCTTCCACAATGAATCATAAAAAATCAAAACAACGGGCATTTTACGGTTCTTAAAGGTATAAACCAATTTTCAGTTTAAATAGTTATTGAATTGTTGATAATTGATCTGTGTTTCCATAAAATATTGAAAGAAACATTTTGGAATTTAAATTCATCTGCAATACTCATTTGTACATCTCTTATTTTTTATGCCCTTCAACTAAGTAGCACAAGTACTGAATACTCTCATTTTTTAAACTAAACAAAGGAAGATATGTGGAACTTGTGCAGATATGCAAAAAACATCAAATGTGTAATTATTTTGCGTGACAATTTTGACTTGATACCAATGAGAGGTTCTGGAGACCTATAGCGAGTTTAATAACGCCGAGAAAACTTCAATTTCATGAAACATTAGCATAAATTCCTCAAACACTGCATCCACCAGTGGGTTCAAACATGGGATTTTTTTAATATTGAAGTTACACCAGGACGAACGTTGTTAGTAGACCTCAGAATATCCTCTAAGAAAAATAATCTCTAAGAAAAAACAAAGGGAATCCCGTCAGGGATTTATATGATCTCAAAATATTTTTATGCATGAGAAAAACCACGCTGAATGTTAAAGATTCACTTCGATGGGGTTATTTTTACGATGAACTGAAATAGCAAAAACATATTTGTTTTGAGGATGGTACTTGTTAAAAGGTTTCACAATGTAGGGTGCTACTAGAATTTATGTGTTGGATTTGCTTGTTCTGTATGTTTTTTATAATTATTTGAATGTAATCCTGCAGCGGTTTGAGAAGTGCTTTCTAGAACATTGAGTAAAACGTTCAAAATAAATCTATTTTGGAATAAACATTTATGATTTTATAATAGACTGTAAATAGTATTCGCTGGAGATTCAAAAATGAAATACTTAGAAAATGTTTTTAAGTATTGTTACAGGAAAATTCATTTTTTTTCTAATCTGTCCTCTGTTTTTGATCAGATTGTAAAGATAGTTGTACAAAAAACTTTACCAATGCGCTTTTTGCAACAGAAGTTGGCTGATATTTTGAATGCATCTATTTTTTGAAAAGCAAATTGTGCGTAGAAGCTAGAATAGCAACATAGCTTTTTTTATTCAAATTAGCTAATTTGTAAGTTCATTTAGTTGTGCATTTTTTAAATATTGATCTATTTGCATTATAGTCCTCAATTTTAATTTGTTCTAATTCTGTTTACAATCAATTTGATTTTCCTACTCGAAATAGTTTTTCTCGGAAACATTTTTTGACTTTTTAGCAAAAAATCATATTTTGTGTGAAAAAATAGCTATTCCACAAGTTCATATTTTCCAAAGCAAACTATTTGATGTCAGTTTTTTGTACTTTAGCAGTTAAATAAAATTTTATCTTGATTAGTTTGGGATATTTAACGATTTATAACTTAATATGATGAAAATGAAAGACGTTCATTTGTATAAGGGAAGGCCGAAGGTTCAAAGCCTCAAACAAGGTTTAGGTTCTTCCTTCTTTCTCCCCCGCTTCGTCATATGAGATTTCATGCAACTTTTGATTTGCTGTTCTCAAAAAAATTTTTTTTCAGCTTGACTGTGCATTAAATGTTTGTAATTGATTTGTGTTTTCATCAAAAAGGTGAAATAAATTTAAGAACTTAGTTTCAACCGCAAACACAAAACTTTTTTGTTCACTTCTAGTTGTTTTGTACACCTCAACTAGGTAGTACAAGTGGATTGTTGAATATTCCTAATTTATGAACTAAACAATGGAACGAGTGGAAGAGAAAAATTTTGATAGGATTGAGCAGATATGCAAAAACCATCATATTCTTAACTGTTTTGCCCAACAACTTTTTTGACTTGAGACCAAAAAGAAATTCGGAGCCCTACAGCGAGTTGAATAAAGCCGCAAAAGAGTCAGTTTTGTTGGATTTAGTCAGAATTGCCTTCCAAAACATGAAATGAAAGTGAAAGCTGCAAACAACCTACCTGTTGCGTATGAGTTAGTATAGGTATTAGTTGTTACAAGATACTTTTTCTACAAATCAGGTGTTTTCTATCTTAATTTAGATGATGAAAAATGCCAAAAGTAGAATACTACTAGTTTTCGTGTGCTGGATTTGCTAGTTTTGTTTGTTTGGTAGTTAGAGAAGTGGTTGAGAGAGGTTGAGAAGTGTCAAATGTAGGATACTACTAGCTAATGTGTGCTGGCTTTGCTAACTCTGTATAATTTATTGTAATTCGATTAAATTACTATAGAGGTTTAAGAAGCATTTTCTAGAGTAGCACCCGGAACTTAAAATATAGAGATAGTTTGGACTGAAGTTGTATGATTATTTATTAGACTCTAGACAAGCGTTGCTGGAGCTTTACTTTAAAACTGAATCGCTCAAAAAAGTTGTTAAGCAAGGATGCAAACAAAAGAAATTAGTTGCATTCTGCCTGTGATCAAATTCTAGAATTATTTGCAAAAAAATTGCTATGTTCTGTTGGCTACAGAAATGGTCTGATTTTTGTAAGCATTTTTAAACAAAAAATAGATTTTGCGTAGAACCTAGCATAGAAGCTGGTTCTTACAAAATACTTTTTCTACAAAGTGATTTCCAAGTTAGAGGTTGAAAATTTTCAAAAGTAGGATACTACTAGTTAACGTGTGCTGGCTTTGCTATTTCTGTATGTTTTGTAGTTATTCGTTTAAATTTTTGCCACGGTTTGAGATGAATTTTCTAGAGTAGCATCTGAAACGTATAATACAGAGTTAGTTTGGATTGAAGTTGTATGATTATATATTAAACTCTAGACAAGCGTTGCTGTAATTTTAATTTAAAATTGAAAGGCTCAAAAAAGTTTTTAAGCATTGACGAAAATAAATTAAGCATTTCTAATTTGCCATCTGAATGTGATAAGAAATTCCAAAATAAGTTGAAGCACGCTATTTTAAATAATTATAAATGATTAGCTAAACGGTAGCCATTTAAATTTTTGTGTATAACCAGTATTTTTTAATTAAAAAGGTAATTGAAGCCATTTTTTTTATTTGTTTCTTTCCCTAAAGCAAGCTGGCCAATGAAACTTTTACCTTCTTCTAAGACGTTGATTTTTTTGGGGAATAAACGAAGATTCAGAGCCTCAAGCGAGTTTGCTAAGTTCTTCTTCAGTCTCTTCTTCACCTAATCATATAAAAATCAAAACTACGTGCAATTTATGGTTCTAAAAGGTGTGAATCATTTTGCAGCTTAACTGTGCATTGAATTGTTTATAAGTGACGTGTATTTTCATCGAAAAGGTGAAATAAAACTAAGAACTTAATTTCATCCGCTAACACAAAACTTTTTTTGCTCACTTCTAGTTGTTTTGTACAGCTCAACTAGGTATTACAAAAGTAGATTGTTGGATTCTCCTAATTTATAAACTAAACAATGGAACGAGTGGAAGAGAAAACTTTTGAATGGATTGAGATATGCAAAAACCATCATATTTTTAACTGTTTTGCCCAACAACTTTTTTGACTTGAGACCAAAAAGAAATTCGGAGCCCTACAGCGAGTTGAATAAAGCCGCAAAAAAATCAGTTTCTTTGGACATGGTCATAAATGCCTTCCAAAACATGATTTGAAAGTTGCAAACAACCTACTTGTTTGAAGAATGGTTGGTATTAGAAGGTTACCATTAGAAACCAAATTTAGCATACTACTAGCTTTGTGTGCTAGATTTGCTGGTTTGGTTTGTTTTGTAATTATTTGACTATATTCCTGCAGCCTTTTGAGAATTGTTTTCTAGAGTAGCTTGAATTGTTTTCTATTTTATGTTAAAATGCAGATATGCGTTTCTGAAACTTTGAAAATGATTCGCTCAGAGAGATTGTTAAACAATGACGCACGTAAAATACTTTACTATTTGTCTGCTACTTGTGATCAGATTCTAGATTTATATGCAAAAATGAATGCTATGCGCAATTGGCGACAGAAATTGTCTGATTTTTGTGTCGAACCAAGTAGATTTTGCGTAGAACCTAGCATTGAAACTGGTTAATACAAAATACTTTTTCTACAATTCAGGTGATTTCTACGTTAGAGGTTTCAAATTGTCAAACGTAGGATATTACTACTTAATGTGTGCTGGCTTTGCTAATTCTGTATGTTTTGTAGTTATTCGATTACATTTTTGCAGAGATTTGGGAAGCATTTTCTAGAGTAGCACCTGAAACGTATAATATAGAATTAGTTTGGAGTGAAATGTAGGATTAAATATTAGACTCTAGACAAGCGTTGCTGGAGCTTTAAAAATGAATCGCTCGGGAAAAGTTGCTAAGCAATGACGCAAATAAAAGTATGATTTTCTTCTAATTAACCTTCTGAATGTGATAAGACATTCCAAAATCAGTTGAAGCAAGCTATTTTAGATAATTGATATGTGAGTAGCTACAAAGTAGCCATTTTATTTTTTGTGTATAACAAGTTTTTTCTAATAAAATTTATTTAAAACACTTTTCTTAATTTGTTTTCTTTTCAAAAGCAAGTTGACAGAAAAAACATTTAGCTTCTTCTAAGACGTTCATTTTTTGGCGGAAAAACGAAGATTCAGAACCCCTAGCGGGTTTGTTAAGATCTTCTTCAGTCGCCCTCACTGAATAAAAAAAAGTCAAAACTACGCGCAATTTATGGTTTTGAAAGGTGTAAATCGTTTTGCTGTTAAAATGTGTATGGAATTGTTGGTATTTGTCGCGTGTTTTAATCGAAAAGGAGAAAGAACTTTTGGATTTTAGTTTCATCCGCAATAATTATTTGTGTATCTCTAGTTTTTCTATACACTTCAACTAAGTAGCACATGTGGATTGCTGAATACTTCTAGATTATAAACTAAACAATGGAACGATTGAGAGAGAAAGTTTTTGATGGGATTGTGCAGGTATGCAAAAAACATCATATATTTAACTGTTTTGTATAACAGTTTTTTTTCTTGGGACCAGTAAGAGTTTTGGAGCCCGACATCGTGTTAAACCTAAGTTCATTTAGAATTTGAATTTTAGCATCTTTCTTCCTTTTTTTGATATAAATACTTTGTTCTCCCCAATAATAAATGATGTTTTTACTCTAAATAATTTTCTTAGACTTTTGTTGACTTTTTAGCAAGTTATTTTGACGGATATTCTGTGTAAACCTGAAAAATAACGATTCCGCATGCTCACAATTTTAAAAAAGAAATTTTCTGTTGTCAATTTTTTGTAAATAAGCGGAGGTTGAGAAAATATTTTTTGTCTAGTTTGGGACATTTAACGTATGAATTTTTTCGTTATGTTATCGCGTAAGCAGCAAATAAGGTTAAGTAGCGACGAAAAAAGTTTTTCATTTTTTTTGTATGGCCAGTTTTTTGTTTATGACGCATTCAAAACACTTTTCATTTTTCAAGTTCCAAAAGTATTAAGATAGGGAAGTTTTACTTTGAAGTTCAAAATTTAACTATAAGTTGTTTCTGCGGAAATTGTAAGCTTTTTTTTCTAGGACGTTCAATTGTTTTAGGGACGGCCAAAAGCCCAGAGCATGAAGCAGTGTGTTGGGTTCTTTGTTAATTCTCTCACATCATTTCATATTAGCATCAAAACAGTGTTTGTTTTGTTCTTCTAGAAAACCTATTTAGCAGTTAAAAATGTATCGAAGTGTTTGTAATCATCTTGTACTTTCATCGAAAAGGTGAAATAAGTCTGGCTGCTTTTTTTCATCCGCAATAGTCATTTGTGCACATCTAGACTTTTTGTAGACCTGAACTTAATAGTACAAAGAGATTGTTGAAAACACCTAACTTGTAAACTAAGCAATGGAACCAGTGGAAGAGAATGGTTTGATGGGACTGATTTTAGAGGTGTAAAATTGATTTAGTTTACATTTTTTGACTGGCACCAATGAAAGTTAGCGAGTTGAACAATGAGTTAAACTCGTGAGACATGGTCAGAAAGGCCTTAAAATTCGTTTCAGCGCACAATGTGTTGTAATTATTGGATTTGTGAATACAGTGCTGATTTAAATTATCCGGAAAAATCGAACAAAACTTGAATTTTCAAACGCGTTTTTCTCAAATTGGGTTAAGATTAGAAAAAAAGTGAAGAGAACAAAAGTTGCCTAGAACTTCACCAGAATTAATTTTTTCCCCGAAATTCTCAACAAAAATTTTACCCCAAAAATGGGTCATTTTGGCTTTTTTAAATTAATCAAGAATTACGCGGAAACTACTTTGTTAATTGATAAGAAAGTTATATCACAGGAAGCCTCTTCTGCAGCTCAACAAAGTTTAAAATGGTTAAATCTCCAAAAACCAGTAAAAGAGAAAAAATTTTCACTTGATAGTCAATAAATGTGATTTTCACTATATAAAACCCAGAGTCTTTGTTTAAAAAATTATTTTAAACAATTTTCGCAATTTTTTGGAGATTTAACCCTTCTTAAACTTTGTTGAGCTGCGTAAGTAGCTTCCTGTGATATAACTTTCTTATCAATTAACAAAGTAGTTTCCGCGTAATTCTTGATTAATTTAAAAAAGCCAAAATGACCCATTTTTGGGGTTAAATTTTTGTTGAGAATTTCGGAGAAAAAATGGCACCATATCAATTCTGGTGAAACTGTAAGCAACTTTTGTTCTCTTCACTTTTTGTCTGATCTTAACCCATTTTGAGAAAAACGCATTTGAAAATTCAAGTTTTGTTCGTTTTGTCCGGATAATTTAAATCAGCACTGTATTCCTTAAAACATTAAAGTCGCGCACTGCTAATCACTTTTAAAAGACTGCAAAGCAAACTCTAGAAATCTTACTTGCAGCTCATAAATTCATTTTGAAAAAACAGGGGGCATCACTTGAAAAATTTTCTCCTCAACATTCTTTTCATTCACTAAAAAAAATTTGCTGAAATCTAAAGATTCTTTTTTGGGGTTGATTTTTGATGGGCTCTAACTTTCAAAGAATCTACCTGTTGGAAGAATGGACGTTGTGAGAAGGTTGCAAAAGGCAGAGTGCAGCTAGTTTTTGTGTAAGGGAATTGCTAGTTCTGTATGTTTTGCAATTAATTGACTATACTTCTGCAGCGGATTGAGAAGTGCTTTCTAGAGTAGACATGATACGTAAAATAGGGAGTTAGTTTGATTGAACGAAACTAGAGTATAGACTAATATAGACTGTAGCTAAGCGATGCTTGATTTTTAAAACTGACTCGCTCATAAAAACAAAACGCAAACAAAATTATTAATTTTTTTAAATTTGCCCTCTGCCTGTGGTTGGATTCTAGAGAGTTATGTGAAAAAACGTATGATACGCTTTGAATGGTTTTTGATTTTATATAGACTCCAAATAACCGTTGCTGGATTTTAAAAACTGAATCGCTCAAAGTTGTTAAGCAATGACGCAAGAAAATATATTATTTTCTCAATTTGTCTTCTGCCTGTGATCGGATTCTGTAGAGTTATGTACGAAAAAACGTGTAAACGCTTCGAATGGCTTTTGATTTTACATAGAATGCAGATAAGTGTTGCTGGAATTTCAAAACTGAATCGCTCAAAACAAATTGTCAAGCAATGACGCAAAAAAAAATTATTATTTTTTCAATTTGCCTTCTGCCTGTGATCGAATTCTAGAGAGTTTTGTACAAAAAACGAGTAATACGCTTTGAATGGTTTTTGATTTTATATAGACTGCAGATATTTGTTGCTTGATTTTAAAGACTGAATCAATCAAAACAAGTTGTTAAGCAATGACGCAAGTATAATTGTTATTTTTTTCTTACTTGCCTTCTGCCTGTGATCGAATTCTAGAGAGTTTTGTACAAAAAACGAGTAATACGCTTTGAATGGTTTTTGATTTTATATAGACTGCAGATATTTGTTGCTTGATTTTAAAGACTGAATCAATCAAAACAAGTTGTTAAGCAATGACGCAAGTATAATTGTTATTTTTTTCTAATTTGTCTTCTGCCTGTGATCGAATTCTAGAGAGTTTTGTACAAAAAACGTGTATTACGCTTTTTGATTTTAAGTGAAGTAATTTTAACTTATGTCAATTTTTTAAATTTAGTGGGATTTGGGAAAATTTCAGTTTGACTTAATTGGGAAAATTAACGCGAGACAAATCTAGTTTTGTTATCGATTACGCAGCAACTTAGTCGGGCTAAGCTTTGCCGAAATCAGTTGAAAAACGCCATTTTAAAAAATTGATGTGCAACTAGCTACGAAGTAGCTATTTTAATTTTTTAATTTTTTGTATGGCCTGCTCTTTATTAAATCACATTCAAAATACTGCTATTTTGTTCTGTTCTAAAAACAAGTTGACAGAATAAACTTTTAGTTTTTAAATTAGAAATTATATATAACGTTAAATTGCGGAAATTGAAAACTTCTTCTACGACGTTGAATTGTTTCGGGAAAAGCTGAATTTTCAGAACTTCAATCAGATGTTAAGTTCTTCCTTCATTCTCTTACACTAATCTTTTGAGCTTCAATATAACGTTTGTTTTGTTGTTGTTGAAAAATCATTCTGCAGTTTGAGTATGTATTGAAATTTTTGTAAATGGCGTGCACTTTCATTAAAAAACGTTAAATTTGTTTTAGCTATTTTTTTCAGCCGTAATACTCATCTAGTTTTATTATAGATATCAACTAAGTAGTACAATTGGGTTGCTGAAAACTAATAATTTGAAAGCTAAGCAATGGAAAGCTTGAAAAGAAAAGTTATGGGGATTGATTTCAGAGATGAAAAAAATAATGCTTTTACTTGACAACGTTGAGAAGCTTTTGTGCCCTATAACGAGTTGAACAATGCAAAGAACGTTTCAATTTTGTGAGACATGGTCAGGAAGGCCTCAAATATTGTTTCAGCGCACAAAGGGTTGCAAATATTGGGTTTTGATTATTCATTAAAACATTGAAATTGTACAAGGGTTAACATCATTAGAAAACTTCAATGCAAACTTTATAAAATCCTAATTTCTGCTCATTAAATTCATGTAGAAAAACAAGTGGGATTCACTTGAGGTGGCGATTTCTCCTCAAGATTTTTTTCAATCGCCAGATTTTTTCCATTCTAAAGATTGACTCATTGAGGTTTATTTTCGAAGTTTCAAAATCCTACCTGTTTGAAGATTGGCCAATGTGAGAAGGTTGTAAAACGAAGGGTGCTTCTAGTTTTCTTTGTTGGATTTGCTAGTTCTGTATGTTTTGTAGTTTTTATACTTTAATTCTGGCCAGAGTAGCACGTGTCATGTTAATCATAAAATCAGATTTGATTGATTTTTTTGGTTTTATATAGACTGAAATGCGTGCCTGAAACTGTAAGACTGATTCGCTCATAAAAAATTGGTAAGTAATGACGCAAATAATAATGTATTTTTTTCTAACTAACCTTCTGCCTGTGATCAAATTCTAGATAGTTATGTAGAAAAAATGCGTAGAATGCATTGAACGGCTTTTAATTTTATATAAACTACAGATAGTAAGCGCTGTTAGAACTTTAAATTTGAATCGCTCAGAAAGATTTGTGCAGCAATGACGCAAATAAATGTTTTTTATTCTAAATTTTCACCTGCCTGAGATCAGATTCTAGAGAGTTGTGTACAAAAACGTACAAACTGCTATGAATATGAATGGTTTTTGATTTTATATATTCTGCAGATAAGCGTAGCTGGGACTTTAAAACTGAATCACTCAGAAAAAGATGTTAAGCAATGAAGCAAATAAACGTATAGTTTTTCTACTTTTCTTTCTGCTTTTGATCGAATTCTAGAGGTTTATGCCCAAAAAAAACGTTTAACATCTTTGTTGTTGACAAAAAACTTCATGTATGAAATTTTATATATAATTTTTCTTGGTGAAAAGCTGATTTTAGAAGGAACTAGCACAGCAACTGGTTGTTACAATATACTTTTTCTACTGGTCAGGTGATTTCTATGTCAATTTAGAGGCCTAAAATTAGAGTTTTTTTATTTTGAGTTTTTTACTCGGTTTTTCAATTTTTTTTAATCTTTGTGTAAATAAATAATTTTTTACACACTTTTTTTGGACCAGTTTGATTTTTTGTCAATTAATTTTGACGGTTTTTTGTGGAATTCTAAATTAACTGATTTCCTTCAATTTTTTTATTTGTAATTTAATCTGTTGTCAGTTTAATTAAAGTTAGTGAAATTTGAGAAAAATTCAGTTTGACTTAATTGAGATTATTAAAGCGCTATACCTTAAGTTCTGTTTTTGCGCAGCAAAACAGTCCGGCTCAAAAATTATGTCAAAATCAGTTAAAATAAGCTATTGTAAATAAATGATATGTAAGAAGCTTTGAAGTGGCTATTTAAATTCTGTTGTATAGGCAGTGCCTTTTTAAAATTAAATTATGATTCTTTTTTTGGTTGTGTTCCGGAAAGCTAAAGCTGTTTCTCATGCTAAAGCTTATAAGCATCATTGCATCAGGCACTTAAGAATTCTAGAAAAATCATTTTACAGTTCAAAAATCTATTTAAAAGTTGGTAGTTGGCGTGTATTTTTATCGAAAAGGTGAAAGTAGTTTTTTATACCTCAGCTAAGAAGTGCAAGTAGATTGCTGAAAACTCATAATTCTTAAACTAAACAATGCAAGTCGTGGAAGAAAATAGTTTTAATGGGTTTGATTTCAAGGATGCAAAAAAACTCAGGTTATATGTGTTTTTTAACAGTTGTTTGTCAGGAGAATTTTGGTGCCCTATAGCAGTAGGAGCAATACAGATAAGTTTCAGATTCGTGACACATGATCAACAGTGCCTTAAACACTGTTTCAGCGCACAATGGTGAGTTGCAAATGTGGCATTTTTGAGTATCCATTAAATTATACAAGTTGCACAAGGATGAAAGTTGTTAATGAAACTTGTTATTATAAGAAAAACCCTTGAAAAATATTTTCATAGTTCATGATCAAAATGCTTTTTCTCAAAAAAACAGAGGGAATCCTTCGACGAGTTGATATTTCCTCAGGAAAATTTTTCATTCAAGAGAAAAAAACACACTGAATATAGAAACTGATTTCGATAGGGTTCATATTTGATAAGCTAAAAATTGCGAAAACAAACCTACGTGTTTGGGGATATTACTTGTTTTCGTATGTTGATTTTGCTAGTTCTGAAATGTTTATAGTTTTTTTTGACATTATTCGGCGGTTTGAGAGGTCTTTCTGGAGTAGCACATGATACGGTTAATATACAGTTGGATTGCTTTGGTTTTTTTGAATTTCTTCTTGAATGTAAATAACCGTTGCTGGAATTTCAAAACTGAATCGCTCAGAAGAAGTTGTTAAGCCTTGTTGCAAGTAAATATAATTTTTATATAAATTTTTATCCAAAAAACGTTTCATAGCCCTATGGGTCTCAGAAAAGTCAGATACTTTTATTGCAATTTAGTTTTGAAAAGTAGATTGTGCGTAGGAGCTAGAAAAACAACAAAATATGTTGTTCTTCAAGTGATTTCTAAGTTCAATTAAAGGTTAAAAACTTGTTTTTTTTCTTTTTTTTATGATATACTTGCTTTGTATTCCTCAAATTTAAATTATACTAATTCCATTTACAATCATTTTGATATTTCAATTAGAACTATTTTCTTAATTCAGAAACTTTTGTATTATGTAGCAAGTATTCTCGAAGGATTTTGTCTAGATGTGAAAAAAGCAATTCTCATGCTAATAATTTCTAAAAAAAATTACATAACTAACGCGCGACATCTTTTGGTATGTTTTTGCGTAAGCAGCAATTAAATCGGACTCAGAAATCATGCCAAAATCAGTTAAAATAAGCGAATTTAAATAATTGATATGTAAGAAGCTTTGAAGTGGCTATTTAAATTCTATTGTATAGGCAGTTTCCTTTTTAAAATTAAATTATGATTCTTTTTTTGGTTGTGTTCCCGAAACAAATTGACACAAACGTTTTTTTAATTCAAAATATATACTTAATTCAAGTTTGCGGACCTCAAAGCTCCATCTACACTGTTGAACCGTTTTAGGGAAGCCCGAAGGCTCAGAAGCTCAAGCAGAGTGTTAGGTTCACTGAATAATAAGGTCTTTTATCAGAAAAAAACACTGAAATTTTTCAATTGATTTCGACGCAGATGTTTTTCGATGAGCTTAAAGTTGCAAAAGCATACCTAATTGATGCGGGATCGGTAATAGAAGGTTGCAAAATGTAAGATACTACTAGTTTTTGCGAGCTGGAAAAACTAGTTCCGTATGTTTTGTGCATGTTTTGTATTTTTTTGATTAAATTGTTGCAGCAGTTTGAAAAGAACTTTCTAGAGTAGCACGTGAATTTTTTTAATATAAAGTTAGTTGGCTTGAATTTTTATGATTTTATATGAGACAAAATTTTCGAATTAAACTTTCAAACTTTGCTGGAATATTCAAACTAAGTCACTACAAAAATGCTTTCTGTGCATATGCGTTGTTTTTGACAGAATTGATTGATGTTTTAAATGCAATTTATCTATGAAAAGCAGATTGTGAGTAGGAGCTAGCATAGCAACTGCATGTTACATAATACTTTTTCTACAAGTCAAGTGATGTCTAGTTCATTAAGTTTGAAAGTTTGAGCTTTTTTTATGTTATTTTACTCTGTACTCTCAATTTTGTTTTTATCGGAAATTATGTGTAATTAAATTTCATATTTTTGCCCCGTTGATTTGTTTTTCTGAAACAATTCGATTTTTAAAAAGCAGTTTTGGTTGATTTTTCTGTGAAGTTCTGATGAAAAGCGATTCCCTATGCTCATATCTGCTAAAGGAATTTTATCAGTTGTCAATTTATTCTATTTTGAGCGGTTTTGAGGAGGTTTCAATTCGGTTAGTTTGACATATTTAACGCGCGACAATTTGTGTTTTGTTATATAGCAAAAAGATCAGCTCAGAAACTATTTCAAAGTTAATCAAAAAAACTTAGATCTAATAAAAATGTAAGTAGCTACAAAAATAAATTTGTATAATTTTTTTTGGTTAATGTTTTTCAATAAAACACTTTCAAATTACTTTCATCTCATGTCATTCTAAAAATAAAAAAACACTTAGAAATTAGAGTGTTTCAGGGAAGTCAAAAGTCTCAGTTTTGCCTTGGTATGAGCAACCTTGTTTTTTGAAACAAAATTTATAACTTGTCAATCATTATTTACAATGGTTTCCCAGTCAATTCAGAAACTTTCCGCTAGTTTTTTAAATGTTACGCATTGCAATTTTCAAGCAGGGTGTTGGGCTTTTCTTCTTTGTTCCACATACTTTATGAAAACATCAACAACCAGCTGCATTATTTGGTTCTATAAACTTCAATTGCAGTTACAACATGTATTGAAATGTTTGTAATTGGCGTGTGTTCTCATCAAAATATTTAACTAAGTTTTGGTCTCTTTTTTCATCCTCATTACGCATTTATGCACGGACAACTAATTTTTTGTACAACTCAACTAAGTAGCAAAATTAGCTGCTGAAATTTCTCAATTGGTAAACTAAACAATGGAAAGCTTGGAAGAGAACGATTTTGACTGGATTGATTTCAATTTTCAAAAATGCGCAAAAAGCTACTTGTTATAATTATTAGCTTTTTTTTTCTTTTCATGACTTCTCGCATTTAATTGTTTGGGACCACTTGCATAAAGCAACGTTGACTTGGTTGATTTGCATGTAAGTTTCGGTGTACAAAATTTCAACAAATGACGGAAATGCAACAACACTGCTTGTATCAGAACGAAGACGTGAATGTCACGACTGTATTTTTGAGTTCTATAAGAGTTTTCAAACCCAAAAATAAAAAAATTTTAAATTATTTCTCGATTATTATCCCCTCACATGCTATGTACAGTACAAAAGTGACACTTTGCGTAGACCGAAAAGCAGACGTCATTTCATTTTGGAACGATTTCTAAGACGGTTAGTTCTCCGCGTACTTTTAAATAACACGAAAAAAGTGCACGTTAATTATCCTAAATTGATCGAACTGTTAAATTTCAAACCCCCATAGCAAAATCATCACAAGCAGAACGGTTTATATTATTTGAGCTCAGAAAAAAAAACTACACCTCACCGACGATATACAAGCAATCTTCAAAATTCCTAGTTAAAACGGACATTATCTGCAGAAAAAACTAACCCGGGTACAAAAGTTTGGTCACTTTTTTCGGAAATCGGAGCAATAAAAAAGTTAAATTCAAAAAGTATAGCAAACTTGACCTTCCTCAGGCTTAAATTGGTAATACGACTTCTGGTAAGTAGACCAAATAATTTCCTTAGCATCATAACTGCGAAACAATTGAATTATTAATGATCAGTGCGAAGTTTTTGATTTCAAATGATTGCAACAGAGATCTGCAGTTTACCAGCAATAAGATATTATTCATTTGAATACGAATTTAGCCGATTAAAATTTTGGATGGGAACTTGGGAGTTCAAACCAAGATTGTGAGCCCATAAATAGGTACACACCCGGCTACTGTTTTGCTTAACTTAAAAGAGTGGGCGGTGAAAAGAGGTGGTGAGCTGACATCTTAAAAATGAGAAAGCGGAGAGTCGATTCGAATTTTAAAGACTACAGAAAAAAATAAGACTGCTCATTAATAGACAAAGCCCTGAATATTCCGATTTCCGTCAATCACAAGCTTTTTGGCATAAAAATCCTTTAAAATGATCAAAAAAAGACGCGGATTTTTTTTATCCCGCATAAGCTATGTAAAGTATCAAGTAAAATGTTTTGCGCGTATTTATGGATTAAAAAGGGCAAAATCTTGACTCAATTTAACCTTGAAGGACTTGAATGGCCGCTTATGCTTTAATAGGCCAGAATAAACTGCGGGTTTTTCATTATTTTGATTTTCGTAACGAACGTAACGGAACACTTGTCTTCGGGATGGGTTTTTTTTCTTCAGATAAATTCGACTTTTTAACTAGCCATTTTTGACGGAGTTTTTTTATATCATTCAAAAGTTATTGTTGTCTTAAACTTAATTTTCAAAAACTAAATATTTCACCTGTGATTATTTTCGTAAAATTATGGGGATTTAATGGTTGCCATTTTGGCCAATTTTGGACAATTAACGCGCGATGTAATTCGCGTTTTTAACGGGTAAGCGGAGATTTAATTCAACTTAGAAATTGTTCCAAATTGGTCAAAAGAAGCGTAATTGCCGTAAATCATTTGTTATAAGAAGCTAAACCTATCACTTTGGGCTTTATATGATGTGTGGGGCATTGATTTTAATTTAAAAAAATCTAGGATTAAAAAAACGTGTTTATTTTTTTCACATTTTTTTTCATTTTAGTACAGCTCCATAGATCTTAAAAGGCAGTCAGAACCTTCAAGGCTTCACCCTAATACGAGCAGTCATGTCTCAATTTGAATAATAATCGTCAAAGTAATCCCAATTTCACCAACAAATATTTTCAATAAAGTTGGAAGATCATGTAAAATTTCAGCTCCAGGCAAGAGGTTTTTAAAGATGTTACGTTAGTTTTCTTGGGCTCATTTTCTATACTAGTTCTAAATCTTTTTACAGACAAAGGAAACAAGACTTCTCGTATCAGGGCAAAGCCCTGAATGGTCCGACTGCCTTTTTATGGTGGAGCAGTAATAACATGTTAAATGTGAAAAACTAAAATGAAAATTTTTTTTTATTAAAGTTTTTCCATAATCATCCACCCAAACGCCATATAAAGTACAAAGTCATTAGTTTTAATCCTAGTAACAAATAACTTATGGCAAATAAGCTTCCTTCGACCAAATTTGAACGATTTCTAAGACGGATCAAATCTCCCTTAAAGCAAAATGGCAATCAAAATAGACACATAACTTTACAAAAAAGATAACAGGTGAAATGTTTTTTTTTCCAGTTTACGTTTAGGACACTAATAGCTTTTGAATGCTAATAAGACTTCTGTCAAAAATGGCCCGTTAGAAAATCGAAATTTGCCTGATGATAAAAAACACCCCAAGCACAAATATTCCGTTAATTTTATTACGAGAGTCGGAACAATTAGACAAATGACAAAAGAGTTGGCACACATTTTTCCAGTTTTTCAGCTTATTTGAAGTAAAATGTCGCCGTTTCGTCATTTGTTTTCATTAATATTATGTTTTCAGCGCGACAACAATTTCAAATCTGATGAGAACTCTTTTTTTCGAATATTCAAATTTTTTTTTAATTGGGGTTGTATCACTAATTTCGAAGTTGTGCCATTTTATAGATATTTTTGGGTGGGTATTTTTTTACATAGATCTGCTTTTTAACCATCATTAGCAAGGCCTGTAACTGAGCTCAACTTCATGAAATAACTCATTGAAACAAAAGATTATTTAAAAACATTTAACTCTTTTTTAAAAAATCAAAGAACATAATTTTTCAAGTGCCATATACCATAATTGAAATAATTGTTTTGTAATGTTTTGTGCAGAGAAGATAAATGATTCAAACTTTTTTAGTCTGTTTTTCCTAGAGGTTCTGTGGATTTTTTTACCCAATCATTCATAAAACAAAGGTTTTCTTAGAAACTCTATATTTGCTTGGGGCTCCATGCTGGTGCGCAAAAAATTCTCATACACTTCATTGTGAGAAAAGGCGACGTGCAGTTTTGAAAATAAGGAAACCCCGGGTTGACCTCTATAAACCGAAATCAGCTTAAAATTCCATACACCGTAAATGCTTATCAAGTCACCTCCATTTGCAATTGAGATGTCAAGTGCTACAACTCGCATTAACAAGTTAGTTGTATATAAGTATAGATCGAATTGTGTATATCTCGGTTTAATACAAAAATATATCTCTGTATCTTCAAAAAAATACATTATAATCTATTAAAATTCATTATAATGGATTATAGTCTGTACAAATTTTTTTCAAATTAATTGTAAAGTTTGGAAGATTTTCTGCCGTACTTACGGTCTACTCGAATTCTGAACTTGCTCAAATTCATAACGCCTACTTAATCCCTCTAACATTCTGTTTCTCTGTTCATCTTTAACCCTTCCCCAGTTTATTCTCCCCTGTGTTTACTCTCCCCTCTGATTTACACAATTCAAACACACCACCCCCCCCCCCCCCTTTACCCTCCTCCACAGTTTGAACCCCACCACCCTCAGTTAACTCCCCCAGTTAAATCCCCTCCCCTAAATTTTTCTCCCCTGCATAGACACACCACCCCCCCCCCCCCCCCACCGTTTACTACCCAGTTTACTCTACCCGCCCAGTTTACTCCCCCAACCCAGTATTCTCCCCCTCCCCACAGTTTACTCCCCCAACCCAGTTTACTGCTTTACCCAGTTTATTCACCACTCCCCCAGTTTACCCCCATTTTCCCAAACTCTCATCATTCTCGCCCCCTTCCCAGTGTTGGGGGTCTGGTAGTAGTATAGTAAAAGTGGCTAGGAAAATGACCAATTTTAACCCCCCCCCCCCAAAATTCGGTGTGCCGTTGTACTTACCACTTTTAACCCCCAAAGGGGTTAACGCCCCTACTTTTTCGGGCACGCATGTTTTAACGGGGGTTAAAATTGGTAACTTTCCAGCCACTTTATGGAAACGGGAATGGAATTAAATTTTGGTTGGTGCATGTTTTCCCTTCTAAAGTTTGTGGGTATTGGCTTGTTTACATGTAAAATGACGTTATATACCTATTATATGCAACCAAACTATATGGTATATAGGAATGCACAAGATTTTGGCAGCGTAGCTTAACTGTTGGCTGCGGTGAACGATTTCCTTCAAAAATGCATGTTTTTTTGCTCAATCTCGAAGAAAGGAAAATTCGTCAAGTGCGGCGGCCGCCACCTCTGTTTTGGCAAAAATTAATGATCAATTTCACCAAAATAAGAATGAAAAATTACTCTAAGTCAAATGAAGGTAAAAAACAAAGAAATATTACGAAACACTGAAAACTCTAAAATAATGAAATTGGCTTGAAAATTTCGACATTTCTATTTTCCGTGTCTACAGGAGACTGAAAAAACGTCTGAAATCTATGACAAAAGCTTTGATTTTATAGAAAGATTGAAAGAGCTAATAAGTTGAAGTGGCTAAAGATCTTGCAAAACGAGAACACTGATGATAGCCACAAAAGTGCCCATTAATTTTGCTGCAGCCATTTCTAAGATTTGCATATACCACTTTTTGTGATAAAAAGGAAACAATTTTTGATTCTTCTAGAAAACCTTCAGTAATTCCAATTAACCTTATTGTGCTAACCAAAGTTTTGAAAATATTCATCAAAGCGGACCTAGAAACATGGGGGAAAACTGTTATTTGTGTGCCAATATATACGACAGAACAAAGTGACCATCGAATAAAGCAGGTGAAAACTTATTTGCGACTTTTAAGGAAAGCAGATATTCAAATTAGAGCAAATTCAATCGGGAAAGACTGAACACAAGCTATGACAAGTTATGAATACAGACTCAAAACTTGATATGAATTCGGAGTTACATTTTGCGCATCCAAATTTTTTGATTTTTCCATTAAAAGAATACGCAAACAAACAACTTTTTAATTTGATACTACAATCTGGTCAACTGTTCTCAGTATCTTCTAATTAGGTTCAGTTTGGTTTTAGCAAGAGCTTTCTATTCAAAAGTTTGAAGCGCTATCAGTAATTATCACTGATTAACCCTCAGCTTAACAAATTAAATTTTGAGTTTTTTTAATATAAATCTGATCGTTTGAATATTTTCATGATTACGTTATTGCCTCTCAAAATACGGTGGCTTTTTGACTAAAAAATTTGATTACTCATCTACAACTAATTGTGTTTTTGAGAGATCAATCTTTCTTTCAATATATGTCTGAGGTGATCCAAGCTTTCACATTCACGTTCTGATCACTAGCAGGATCAAAACAGATCGCATCATGATATTTCTTCACATTTTTGCACCAATATTTGTCTTCTCTATTAACAAGACTTGTCTTCGAAAAACCCTTAGTTGTTTGAAATTGTAAGAAAAAAAATCAAGCCTTATCATCAACACTCTACCTGAATCTTCGGATTCCGTCAGAACGATAGCTGTTTCACACTAAGCAATGCTTTCACACCAAATTGGCTACAGCAGTTTCCGAAAACTTGTAAGTGCCATTTTGTAGTTTCAATGCATTTCGATAAACGTCAATTATGTTGTGTTATCTTAAGCTGGAACGACTAACAAAGATATGTTTAATTTGCCAAAAAAGTTTGTTGGACATTTTTACTTTGAGGAACTAAAATTTTGAGCCTCAATGCAGAAAGACTTGCTATTGATTTCAAAGACAAAAGGCGTGAGCATTTTGAGCTATTTCTCAAAAAGCTCTATCAACTAAAAAAATCTTGAATTAAAAAACTTGTACTGACTGTTCATTTGATTACACAAATGCTTCACTTCTGTGGGTTTATAAGTTTGATTCAAAATTATGATTTTTCAAATGAAAACCTTTGAAAATTTGTGGTTTTTAGAGATTGATCAATCATTCTTCGAATATACAGTACCTGTCACTTAGACTTTGCTCGCTTACCGTCTTGAGCTCTACCAGCCGCATGTCATTTTCAACCATTCTTCTATCGATCAAGTTCGTCTGCACGATCAATGATTTTCCTCAATAAACCATAAAATTTTTCTAATAATTTTGTTATCGTAGTTTTTATCTCTATGAGCAACAATTCATCAAACACTTGGGACACCATGCTGCCTCCAATTGGACTTGTTGTTTGATGCTTCCATCGACAAGTTTTTGTGAAAACTTGAAAGTTGATCTTTCCTGTTACAATTTTAAAACATTTTTCATAACCAATGACTGCAGATAAATTGAAATTATCAATGCAGCATCTGCCACTTTTTCAAATTGAATTGTTCATAATGAGGATACCTGGAAGATCAAATATTTCGAGGATGTTTTTTTAAAAATATTATCAAATGTTTTGCAAATCAAGAAAATGAAAAAAACTATCATTATAGTGTCTGGTTGATTATTCTAGAATATTCCAGAATTTTAAGTTGGCTGCGGTGAACGATTTCCTTCAAAAATGCATGTTTTATTGCTCAATCTCGAAGAAAGGAAAATTCGTCAAGTGCGGCGGCCGCCACCTCTGTTTTGGCAAAAATTAATGATCACTTTGACCAAAATAAGAATGAAAAATTACTTTAAGTCAAATGAAGGTAAAACACAAAGAAAAATTACGAAACATTGAAAACTCTAAAATAATGAAATTGGCTTGAAAATTTCGACATTTCTATTTTCCGTGTCTACAGGAGACTGAAAAAACGTCTGAAATCTATGACAAAAGCTTTGATTTTATAGAAAGATTGAAAGAGCTAATAAGTTGAAGTGGCTAAAGATCTTGCAAAACGAGAACACTGATGATAGCCAAAAGTGCCCATTAATTTTGCTGCAGCCATTTCTAAGATTTGCATAAACCACTTTTTGTGATAAAAAGGAAACAATTTTCGATTCTTCGAGAAAACGTTCAGTAATTCCAATTAACTTTATTGTGCTAACCAAAGTTTTGAAAATATTCATCAAAGCGGACCTAGAAACATGGGGGAAAACTGTTATTTGTGTGCCAATATATACGACAGAACAAAGTGACCATCGAATAAAGCAGGTGAAAACTTATTTGCGACTTTTAAGGAAAGCAGATATTCAAATTAGAGCAAATTCAATCGGGAAAGACTGAAGAC